>NC_091057.1:56616374-56919405 GCF_000393655.2 Nicotiana sylvestris | reverse complement strand
TATACACATATCAAATTTATCAGGTATTGCCAGACTAACATCTGAAAGCAATTGTACCCACCACAAGGGAACATGTTTCCAAATAATCAATGCTAGGACATTTCCGTAAAATCTTGTGTCACCCCACTGACTTTATACTTTCAGGTGTTGGGACTATCAGTCCAAAATTTCACGTTTTCTAAGTGAAGTCAATATTGATTTCATATTTTTCATTGACCAATCATTTATCTGTCAAAATTTCATGACAGATTTGAGCTCAAGATCCTCGTCAATATTAAAAATATTGTGCGCTACATTATATCAACAATATCATCGATGATAATTTATATCGGTTGCATCATCACACAATAAAGACATAACTTATCGAGATCTCATTATTTTTAGGTACCTGAGCCTCTTCCGTGAGGTCTTGTAGAGCGTTATGTCGTGGTGCTCTTCTAAAGCAATTGCCTCCTTATTATGTCCATCTTAATCATTTGCTCCACTCCTTCTTCAAGGAGTTTTATTTTTGGAATCGATTTGTCTATTATGCTTAATGCGTGCCATAAACTCTGTCCATCATGGACGTTATTCTATTTGGAACATTAGCAGCTGAAATATGATATTTAGCTGGGCCAGTAAATGCGTCTGACAATATTTTACAAATGAATTATCACTTGAACCTCAAGTTCACATTTTCTTGTACGAGGATCTAGATTTATTCATGATAATTCATTCCATGTATCACTTTTTCAGCTACCCATTTTCTCCCCTTAATGCTGGGATCACCAACACATATCCCCAACTTTATTTGGGGACCCATCTTTGTGCATTGTGGTTGTATTGACCCGACCGGTCGTTTTGAGCTCTAGCGCGTCATTCAACGGTTTGAAGTCATGAGCAGCTTCATTTTAGGTGTTATGACTCGTAGGCGTGGTCGGAGTTGAATTCCGGGAAGTTCAGAAGAATCGACTAAGATTGGATTTCAGAGTAAACAATCTCGGAATCAGGATATGAAGGTTCCAGCAGGTTCGTATGGTGATTTCAGATTAGGGCGTATGTCTGGATCGGGTTTTGGAAAACCCGAAAATGTTTTGGCGCCTATTGTGGAAGTTAGCATTTTTGAGAAATTTCATAAGTCTGGGTTGAATTGCATTTCAGTAATATTGATGTCCGTTTGGGATTCCGAGTCTGGGAATGCTCCGTATGGTAATTCTGGAGTTGGGAGAGCGATCAGAAGTGAATTCGGAGGTCCGTAAGTCATTTTGGAGTCATTTGGCTAAAGATAGAAATTTGAAAGTTTTTGAGAAGTTTGACCGGAAGTGGACTTTTTGATACCGGGGTCAGAATCCAATTCTGGAAACTGAAGTAGGTCCATAATGTCAAATATGACTTTTGTGAAAAATTTGAGGTCAATCGGATGTGATTTGACGGGTTTTAGCATCGAATGTAGAAGTTTGAAATTTCAACGTTCATAAAGTTTGGATTGAAGTACGATTCATGATTTCGACGTTGTTTGATATGATTTGAGGCCTTGAGCGAGTCCGTAATGTGTTTTGGGACTTGTTGGTGTGATTGGACGGGGTCCCAGGGGCCTCGGGTGAATTCTAGGTGGTTAACGGATTGAATTAAGGTTGGAAAGAATAGTTGAAGCAGCTGATATCTGGTATAACTGCACCTGCGAAGTTTTGGCCGCAGGTGTGGAGCCGCAGAAGCGGCCAAAAATACGCAGATACAGTGGTGAAGGGTGAAGGCTGGGACCGTAGCTGCAGTCAGGTCACCGCAGAAGCAAGACCGCACAGTGCGGAAGAAGGCGCGCAGAAGCAGAAATGGGCTGGGATCCCCGAACCGCAGAAGTGGAAATTGGTCCATACCTACGGGACCGCAGAAGCGGTCAAGAAACTGTAGGTGCGAAAGGACTGGAGGTAGTGAGCTCTCTTTAAAAACCGAGTTTTGGTTCATTTCCATCCATTTTCAATTCGGGTTGGATGGTTTTGGAGCTTTCGGAAGAGAGATTTTCTTCATCTATGTCAAGGTAAGTTGTTACCACTCATTAGATGTTAAATACATGATTTTGTTTCGGATTTGAGCATGAAAATTTGGTAGAAACTTGGGGTTTGAGGGAAAATCTAGAAAATTCGTATTCTTGGATTTTGACCACGATTTTGGGTATGAAATTAAGAGAAAATCATATATTTGAGTTCATAAGTTCATGGGTAAACTTTAACTTCGAAAAATTTTGGAATCCGGGCACGTGGGCCCGAGGGCATTTTGGTCAACTTTTCGAGTAGAGTTAGGAACTTATATAATTTGAATTGTTACAAATAATAGAGTGAAATTTTATTGGTTTGCCCGTTATTTGGATAGTTTTGGGCATTGTGCATCAATTGGTGTTGTTGGATGGGCTTGGAAGCCGGTTATGGAAATTTCGGAGCGAGGTGAGTCTCCTTTCTAACCTTGTAAGAGGGAATTGTCCCCATAGGTGAAATAATTGGTTATGTGCTCCTATTTGTGGGGGCTACGTATGTACGAGGTGACGAGAGTCCGTGCGTAACTACTATTATGTGTAAGTCTGGGTAGTCTAGGACCCAAAATCATGCTATACTTGGATTATTTGTAATTTTATTGACAGTTGAATTGGTTAAATCACACCGAATTAGTAAATGAATTTCTAAAAAGATTTAAACTTCATTTTTTTAAATTGTTAAAAGAGAATTGGTTTTCTTTGGATAATTGTTCCTTGATGACTTCTTGATTAATTGTCTGTGTGTGTTTAAATTCTGGAATGGGCTGAACGTCTCGGTAAATTAAATAGATGCATCTATGTTTTGCGCCATTTGACTCTCTGGTAGTGCACAGTTTAAATATTTGTTGAATCGGGCCGTACGACTTCGGCATGATTTGCGCATGCTTGTATTACTTGCCTTGAAACTTATTAAAGTTATTATTGCCTCTTCCCGGCTTTAGAAAATATGTATAAATGATGAAAAAGGAAATTTTGGGAATTTCATATAAAAGAAAGAATTGTTTACATGTTTCACTCTATTGAATTACAATCCTGTTTATATAAATCCTCGATTCATTATATTACGGACATATCATTATTGGACCACTAGTAAGTGTCAAAGTCGACCTCTCGTCTCTACTTCTTCAAGATTAGACGAGATACTCATTGGGTACATGTTATTTCCGTACTCATACTACACTTGCTGTGCATTTTTGTTGCACAAGCACATGCGTCACTAGTGGCCTGGTGGGCATAGCAGCATGGTTGCTGCGGAGACTTAGGTGAGTTTCACTTCTCGAGATGACCCGCAACCAGTAGAGTCTCTTCCAGATTATTGTATTTATCTTCTATCCAATTTGTATTTCAGACGGTTGTTGTATTGTATTGCTTCCTAGAAATAGCTCATGCACTTGTGACACTGGGTTCTGGGATGACAATGGGGTATTCTGTATTTGCTTCTAAACATTCTTTTATTTACCTTTCTTTTGCAAAGATTATCTTTTACTAGCTGAATTGAAGGAAAAATTTATGTTTTCAAACTTATTAAGATAAGAATTTAATTAAGTATTTTGGTTGGCTTGCCTAACAACGGTGTCTGGTGCAATCACGACCCTTAATGGATTTTGGGCTGTGACAACATGGTATCAGAGCCAGGTTCCCTTAGGTCTCACGAGTCATGAGCAAGTCTAGTAGAGTTGCGAATCTGTACTCATCTTCGAGAGGCTACAAGACTGTTAGGAGCACCTCCCTTCTTGATTCCTCATCGTGCGATTTGATCCCTTGGGGCTTATGTCTTTGTTTCTTTCCTACTCAATCTTATATGACGTGAAGCGCTTGTTATAAATCGAGAATTGAAGAATTGTAATGGTACTATAGATGTGGTGCGGGATGTTTCTCCCGGTATAGTTGGTTGGGCTATTTTCGTCACCTTGCAGAAGGATTTTTCTATCGTTTCATCTCGATAGTTGTGCTTCTAAGAACTTGGAGGCTATGCACAGGTTGCTATGATGCTCACGATTGGTTATCAC
Source organism: Nicotiana sylvestris (assembly GCF_000393655.2). NCBI lineage: Eukaryota > Viridiplantae > Streptophyta > Magnoliopsida > Solanales > Solanaceae > Nicotiana > Nicotiana sylvestris. Next base: position 56,915,391 of record NC_091057.1, on the reverse strand, counting down.
ACAATATTGACTTGATAGTAGGATACTTGCCTAGGTGTTGGGGCAGTGAATGATTTGAAAGGAAGTCTACTCAGTGCACGATTCAGACAACTGATATTTTATTTCCGGCGGAGGAAAAGAAATTGGCTTAGGGATGTCCAGATTTGGAGTGATGGAGTGTAATGGGATTTTCATCTGCGACGTGGTGTCATCGTCCGTGATTGAATATGTTAAGTTCGCTGGTGTTATGGTCTTCTTCAATTCACCTTTGGGTAAGATATTGTGAAATAATATTGGATAAACGACTTTTAGATATCGCGGGGTACGGTGGTTCAGGATTGAATTAGTGTTTCTAATGTTGATGTCTCGAGAAAGGTGATCTTCGGAAAGGTTTAAAGTTAGTAGCGATTTGTGGGTTCAAGTGCTATGAAGATAGATTTTATTTAAGGCAACAACTGAGCAACAAAGGATGAGGAAGGACATGTGGGGAGTGTCAGGCGCTGGTTAAAATTTTTAGAATGCCAGGTATAAGAAGCAAAGGTCGAGTAGTCAATTAAAGCGGTGAGTTCCTCCAAAGTGGGAGAGTGGCGGAGTTGCATATGGGCTTTGTGGTAGGATGACTACGCACCTTAAGGAGAGTTTGGAATGATTTGGGAATTTTAGTGACTGGTGATTGGGGCCTACAGATTTAATTTGGAGCATGGGCTATTATGCGGTAAGAGATTTGATATAACGGAAGAGAGCTACTTGGAATGAAGAAGGATAACTTTGAATTGGAAGGGTGTTGACGCACATATAATTGATGTCCACGAGGGGTGAATGGATTTGTGCAGCTAGAGAGTGAGCTCAGACTCAGGATGGGTTATTGATGTCGTAGTGATTGTACCCCATGCAGCAGCATTGGAAGATGTCGAAAAGTTTTTTCCACAGGTGGGTTATTCCCTATGAGCAGGCTAGCGGTCGCGTGGTTGTCGAAGCTTCTACGGAGGATTTTACCGGCCATTCCGGTAAGAGGTCGAATATGTGAATGTCGATGAAAATTCAGGGTGTTCATGAAGTGCTAATGGAAGGATTTCAAGGGAGCTGGCAGTCTAATTGCGCGAGGTCATGTCAATAAGAGATAAAGAATCTTGGTGAATTCCAAAGGTGTGTAATAGTGGCTTCAAGCTAAGTGGGAGAGTCCCACCACCTATGATTGGGTTGCATGGTTAACTACTTGCGAGGTTTCTAGTTATTAGCATATTGATGGGTTGTTACAGCTGTAGAAAAGAACATAAGTGGTAATTTGAACAAAGGAATTGTTAAAGGTGTGATATGGTTAGCCTTATTGGCTCATGTTCAGACTCGGGGAAGGATTCAGGATTTATGCCTTGTATAGATGCGGGTCTCAAGGAAAATGATTCTGCTGGGTGCTTCATCGAGAGGGTATTCATGTGCTAGAAGATTCATGGAGTTGATTATATTCGGGGCCAAATCAGAGCGAGTGGCTCTCAACAACGGTCCTAGTGGATTCAAAAGTTAAAGTGTGATGCCTAATGATTTCGAGCCTATAAGTACGGTTAAGAACCAAACTTTCATAGCAGCTTATGAGAAGAAGCCCAGAATGTTTTGTGATGTTTGATTCTCAGTGTAGCATTTGGGAGAAAAATGTGAAAAGACTTCGGATTCGTAGAGGGATTATCAGAATGGGCATACTGGTTAAGGATGCGAATGTGCGCACAAGGGAGGTATGAAACGGTTCGTGGGATTGGAGACAGCGTGGTCTCGTGATTCAAGGTCACTTGGGATGAGTGCGGATGGGGTGTGTCATATGTTGAATGGAGTTATCATTATTTCTAAGGTAATCAAGGATAAATTGGAAGAAGATAGATTGATTAGCCATAGTTGAATTGGCATATTGGTGGCAGTGATCAGTTCCTGCAGTGGGACCAAGTTATGCAAGTGATTTGTGACGGTACATGTGAGGTCGGTCGGCCGCCGTGATTGATGTTATTCAGAAGAATTCTACTGTTATGGCCTGTTATGTGTAGGCAGATCCCGGAAGGGCTATGGTGGCTTAGACCACTACTTTGAGATTTGCATATTCTACGGTTATGCGAATTCACCTGTGTGTTGCTATGGTTCTCCTGAAGTGAGTTAAGTGAAAAGTTGTTTTATATGATGAAGTGTTAATCTATTAGTGGTTCTGAAGTTTTGATGAAAAATTGTGTTCTATCGTATATTGGCATGTTGGGTGTAGTGAGTGGTATGGGATTTGAAGTGAGGATCAAGGTTGCAGTTCGGTGTTGACAAGGATGTCACGAGCTCGAATGAGCAGGAAAAGAGTTTCAATGTTTAAAGTAAGTTGGTATTGTCTTCAGTGTCACCTGAGATGGGTGTTTTGTGAAAAAGGCTTTGCATCCTGGTTAAGGAGTCTTGATATGCTTTACAACATTAGTGTGACTGGTGGTATGGATGTGTAGACTCGTTATCTAGTGCGGAAGGTCGTGGGAGCGTATCTCATGGGAAGATTGTATAAGTATGACATGTAGTCACTTGATTGATTAAAGATTTAAACCAAGTATGAAGATTGTGGTAATATCACTAATTTGAGAATTTATGCCTGGAGGGCACTCGATTTATTGGGTTATGGACTGTGGAGGTTTGCTCTGGATATAAGGGTTGTTCTTATGAGTTATGAAAAAAAAGGGGTTATTATGGACCATTGAAAGGTTATTATCCTAGTACGGTGCGGTCAGAATCGGCTCGAGGTCGATGGGTGGATTTAAATATGAATATGGGCTCTACATTAGGCCGGATGTGTTCATTTCAGCATGGCGCTCCTCATGGAGGAGTATCCGGACGTTGGATGTTATTTCGTCGTCAGCTATTTCATGTAATATTACATTGCACCATGTGAGATGTGAGACGGCTTGGTGAATTTCTTATGTGTTGAGATTCCGCGTAGAGATGATGTTATATGAACAAAATGGCTATTGAGATTTAGATCGTATATTGCACCTCAGTTGTGCTTGAGTTGTAGCTTATAGCTCTATATGTCTCCCCAGGGATGGTATTATGCACTTAGCGTGCTTGTGACCGACATTCGGTATTTTGTTGTAATGAGCAATCTAGCTCGGTGTGTATCTCCTTATGTGAATTTTATGTGTGGATCGGGTGGCATGCCGCCATAGGTATGTTGTTTGGATCGGGTTGCGCGCCACAACAGTGTGATGTTGAGTACATTTTTCTATATGCTATTTTTGTATGCCTTGTTTCCTATTTTCTAAGGAAAGTCCATATTAATGCATGAGTTGAGTATATCCTTCCAGAGTTCATTTTCTTTTGTCACGTTCGAGTTCATAGCCTATTGGCACATTGTGGCATCATATGAGACTTTTGATTATGTACGGGGTGGCTTATTGCTTGAGCGGTTCTTATTAGGTGAGACAAGATCATTGGATTTAGGATCATTGCAATCTGATTATATGAAGTATATTAAGGAGCAAAGACCATTATTTGGTTCAGAATAAGGTGATGGTTCCTGACAGGAGTATAGACCCAATGAATTGCTGATTCGCCAGTTAGTTATGAATTTCTACACATCTCTTCCGTCATGGTGGTATTGTAATAGTTAGAGAAAGACCTACATATGTCATGAGGTGCAATGAGAGCATCAGATTCGTGAAATTTCAATTAATTTGATCAGAGAATGTTATTGTGGTCATGTGAGTAAAGTGGTGCAAGTTGTGAATTCAGCTAAGGTATGCAGTCATGTTTTGGTGCTGCATGTAGTTATTGATTCGGTGAGCGTATGTTAGAGCAGGCCTGTCAGAGAATTCCAGATGTTGGAATTCGGCTCTAAGGCTTATTTGCTTAAGTGAAAAAGGATATCTTCAGATTGATTGAGCTAGGGTGCCCAACTGAGTTGTGATAGCATAGGTAGGGGCTCGAGGTGTTAAACAGTGATTTCAGACAACTCCAGCACAGTTCTTAGCACATTCGAGGGCGAACGTATGTTTAAGTGGGAGAGAATATAACGACCTGACCGGTCGTTTTGAGCTCTAGTGCATCGTTCAGCGATTTGAAGTCATGAGCAACTTCATTTCAGGTGTTATGACTCGTAGGCATGGTCGGAGTTGAACTCTGGGAAGTTCGGAGTCAAATTGGAAAGAAAATTTTCATTTCAAAAGCCTTAAGTTGGAAGAATTGATTAAGATTGGATCAGAGTAAACGACCTCAGAATCGGGATCTGAAGGTTCCAGCAGGTTCGTATGGTGATTTCGGACTAGGGAATATGTCTGGATAGGGTTTTGGAGAACCCGAGAACGTTTTGGCGCCTATTGTGAAAATTAGCATTTTTAAGAAATTTCATAAGTCTGGGTTGAAGTGTATTTCAGTGATATTGATGTTCGTTGGGATTTCGAGTCTGGAAATAGCTCCGTATGGTAATTATGGAGTAGGGAGCGTGATCAGAAGTGAATTCGGAGATCCGTAAGTTATTTTGGAGTCATTTGGCTAAAGATAGGAATTTAAAGGTTTTTGAGAAGTTTGATCGGAAGTGGACTTTTTGATATCGGGGTTGGAATCCAATTCCGGAACTTAGAGTAGGTCCGTAATGTCAAATATGACTTGTGTGCAAAATTTGAGGTCAATCGGACCTGATTTGACAGGTTTCAGCATCGAATGTAGAAGTTTGAAATTTTAAAGTTCATAAAGTTTAGATTGAAGTATGATTCATGATTTCGACGTTGCTTGATATGATTTGAGGCCTCGAGCGAGTCCGTAATGTATTTTGGGACTGGTTGGTGTTATTGGACGGGGTCCCGGGGGTCTCAGGTGAATTCCAGTTGGTTAGCGGATTGAATTGGGGTTGGAAAGAGTAGCTGAAGCAGCTGATATCTGGTATAACCGAACCTGCAAAGTTTTGGCTGCAGGTGCGGAGCCGCAGAAGCGGCCAAAAGGACACAGATACGATGGTAAAGGGTGAAGGCTGGGACTGCAGATGCGGTCAGGTTACCGCAGAAGCGGGACCACACCTGTGGAAGAAGGAGCGCAGAAGCGGAAATGGGCTGGGAACCCCGGACCGTAGAAGCGGCAATTGGTCCGTACCTGCGGGACTGCAGAAGCGGTCAAGAGACCGTAGGTGCGAAAGGACTGGAGGCAGTGAGCTCTCTTTAAAAATCGAGTTTTTGTTCATTTCCACCCATTTTCACTTTGGGTTGGACGATTTTGGAGCTTTCGGAAGAGGGATTTTCTTCATCTATGTCAAGGTAAGTTGTTCCCACTCATTAGACGTTAAATACATGATTTTGTTTCAGATTTGAGCATGAAAATTTGGTAGAAACTTGGGGTTTGAGGGAAAACCTAGAAAATTCGTATTCTTGGATTTTGACCACGATTTTTGGTATGGAATTAAGAGAAAATCATATATTTGAGTTCATGGGTAAACTTTAACTTCGAAAAATTTCGGAATCTGGGCACGTGGGCCCGAGGGCATTTTGGTAAACTTTTTGGGCGGAGTTGGGAACTTATATAATTTGAATTGTTACAAGTATTAGAGTGAATTTTTATTGGTTTGCCCGTTATTTGAATAGTTTTGGGGCGTTGTGCATCAATTGGAGTCGTTGGAAGGGCTTGGAAGCCGGTTATGGAAATTCCGGAGCGAGGTGAGTCTGCTTTCTAACCCTGTAAGAGGGAATTGTCCCAATAGGTAAAATAATTGATTATGTGCTCCTATTTGTGGGGGCTACATACGCACGAGGTGACGAGAGTCTGTGCGTAGCTACTATTATGTGTAAGTTCGGGTAGTCTAGGACTCAAAAGCATGCTATACTTGGATTATTTGTAATCTTATTGACAGTTTGAATTGCTTAAATCGCATCGAATTAGTAAATGATTTCTAAAAAGATTTAAACTTCATTTTCTTAAATTGTTAAAAGAGAATTGGTTTTCTTTGGATAATTGTTCCCTGATGACTTCTTGATTGACTGTCTGTATGTGTTTAAATCTGGAATGGGCTGGACGCCTCTGTAGATTAAATAGATGCATCTATGGTTCGCGCCATTCGATCTTCTGCAAGTGCACAGTTTAAATATTATTGGATCGGGCCGTACGACCTCATCATGATTTGCGCATGCTTGTATTGATTGCCTTGAAACTTATTGAAGCTGTTATTGCCTCTTCCCGACTTGAGAAAATATGTATAAATGATGAAAAAGGAAATTTTGGGAATTTCATATAAAATAAAGAATTGTTTACATGTTTCACTCTATTGAATTACAATCCTGTTTATATAAATCCTCGATTCATTATATTACGGACATATCATTATTGGACCACTAGTAAGTGTCAAAGTCGACCTCTCGTCTCTAATTCTTCGAGATTAGACGGGATACTCATTGGGTACACGTTGTTTCCATACTCATACTACACTTGCTGTGCATTTTTGTCGCACAGGAACATGCGTTACTAGTGGCCTGGTGGCGTAGCAGTATGGTTGATGCAGAGACTTAAGTGAGCTGCACTTCTCGAGATGACCCACAACCAGTAGAGTCTCTTCCAGATTATTGTATTTATCTTCTATCCAATTTGTATTCCGGACGGTTGTTGTATTGTATTGATTCCTAGAAATAGCTCATGCACTTGTGACACCGGGTTCTGGGATGATAATGGGGTATTCTATATTTGCTTATAAACATTCTTTTATTTACCTTTCTTTTGCAAAGATTATCTTTTACTAGCTGAATTGAAGGAAAAAAATTATGTTTTCAAAATTATTAAGATAAGAATTTAATTAAGTATTTTGGTTGGCTTACCTGACAGCGGTGTCCGGCGCCATCATGACCCTTAGTGAATTTTGGGTCGTGACAGTTGTTGAGCAATTAAATCATTTATCACATCCATATTTCTAGATGGATTTGTTAGTTTCTTGACCCTGGACCGATTGTGATAGGGAGAGTTTATAATAACTTGGATAGATGCGTACAAGTGTTGTTATATATTAAATAATACATCTCATAACCAATGGTTTAGCTATAACTGGAGGCATACAATTTCTGCTAAACCAAGTTGGATTTAAACCAATATTATCAAGATAAATCATCATAATTTATATTTTGGAACTATGCTTTAATAATTTGAGCAAGGAACCTTGCAAAATCTAAACTGCAAGTTGATAACAAACGCACATCTGACCGTACAATAGATGCATCTATTAAAATCACATAACAGTAAACGGTCCACATGGCAGGTGACTGGGCCCATATATATCACCTTTTATTCATTCCAAAAATCAAGGGATTTAACCCCAATCTTAACTGGTACATCATGAGAATAAGCAGCATAATAGAATTCTTGAAGAATCTTCTATTTTAACATATATGCCAATGTGAATTCTCAATCAATTTTCACATCATAATTGAACCAGGATGGCCTACCGGTCATGCCAACTAATATTTGTTACAGTAAACCTCTAGTTTAATTGTGGCATGTGATACCATCATCATGCTTATATATTTGTAGTACAGATAGAAGAAAAATCGGGTAACCTTTCATATTTGCCCGGTATGTTATAGTAATACGAAGATAATCAATCTTCTTTTCATTTATAGCCTCAATATGCCAACTACTTTGGCTAATACATTTGAAACTTAAAAAGTTTCTTTTGAGACTTACTATAATATTAATGTCAAGAATAATTTAATTCATCCAGATAGTAACAAAGTAGTTCTTCCGGAGCTCTTAATTAATTTTGTACTACAAGATCTTTTGTCACACCATCCATATGGTGAATGTTTCCTTCATGGATAAAATTATATCATAATAATTCTCATGGTCAAAATCATTATAAGCAAAATTATTTCTTGCTTTACTTTTTCCTTTAATAACTTTTTATAAGGCATGGCAAAATATCTTTTGTGTACTGTGAGAAAGCACGGGAAAAAATATATTATTGATTAGATAATGATACAATGAGCCCTATATATACAATACATGTCCTACTCCTAATACATATGAGATTAGGGTTATTTACTACTATTTATACAATGAAACTAACACTCCCCCTCAAGCTGGTGCATATAAATCATATGTACCGAGCTTGTTACATATATAACTAATACGAAGACCAGTGAGGGACATGGTGAAAATATCAGCAAGCTAATCATTCGACTTCACAAATTTTGTAGCAATATCTCCCGAGAGTATCTTTTCTCTAACAAAGTGACAGTTAATCTCGATGTGTTTAGTTCTCTCATGAAACACTGGATTTGACGCAATATGAAGAGCAGCTTGATTATCACACACAAGTCCCATCTGACTAATCTCGCCAAATTTCAACTCCTTGAGCAACTGTTTGATCCAAATTAGCTCACATGTGGCCATAGCCATTGCTCGATATTTTGCTTTTGCACTGGACCGAGCAACCACATTCTGTTTCTTCCTCTTCCAAGACACCAAATTTCCTCATACTAAGACACAATATCCAGACGTAGAATGTCTATCAGAAGGTGATCCTGCCCAATCAGCATCTGAGTATCCAATGATCTGCTCATGGCCTCGATCTTCAAATAATAAGCCTTTACCTGGAGCTGATTTTATATACCGAAGAATGCGGACAACTTCATCCCAATGACTATCATAGGGAGAATCCATAAACTGACTCACAATACTCACAGGAAAGGAAATGTCAGGTCTAGTCACTGTGAGGTAATTTAATTTACAACCAACCGCCTATATCTTGCAGGATCGCTAAGAGGCTCCCCCTATCCTGGCAGAAGTTTAGAATTCGGATCCATCGGAGAGTCAACAGGTCTACAACCTATCATTCCTGTCTCCTCAAGAATATCTAAGGCATACTTCTGTTGTGAGATCACAATACCTGAGCTAGACTGAGCGACCTCAATACCCAGAAATACTTTAATCTGCCCAGATCCTTAGTTTGAAAGTGCTGAAAGAGATGTTGCTTCAACTTACTAATACCATCCTGATCATTGCCGGTAATAACAATATCGTCAACATAAACGACTAGATAAATACAGAGATTTGAAGCAGAATGTCGATAAAAAATAGAGTGATCAGCTTCACTACGATTCATGACAAACTCCTGAATAACTGTGCTAAACTTACCAAACCAGGCTCGAGGAGACTGCTTTAGACCATAGAGGGACCGACGCAACCGACATACAAGGCCACTAGACTCCCCCTGAGCAACAAAACCAGGTGGTTGCTCCATATAAACCTCATCATCAAGGTCACCGTGAAGAAAAGCATTCTTAATGTCCAACTGATAGAGAGGCCAATGGTGAACAACAGCCATGGATAGAAAAAGGCGGACTGATGCAATTTTACCCACGGGAGAGAAAGTATCACTGTAATCGAGTCCAAATATTTGAGTATATCCTTTGGAAACAAGACGAGCCTTAAGTTGATCAACCTGGCCATCTGTACCAACTTTGACTGCATATACTGAACGACAACCAACAGTCGATTTACCTGAAGGAAGAGGAACAAGCTCCCAAGTACCACTCGTATGTAAATCAGACATATCGTCAATCATATCCTGTCGCCATCCGGGATGAGACAGTGCTTCACCTGTAGACTTAGGGATGGAAACAGAGGACAAAGATTACACAAATGCACAATGGGATGATGAGAGACGATGGTAGCTTAAACCGATATAATGACGATTAGGATTAAGTGTGTACCGTATACCTTTTCGTAGTACAATCGGTTGATTAAGAGGATACAAGTCCACAATATTAGTAGGGTCAGGTGCAGGACGTGAATCAGCTGGGCCTGATGCTGGGGGCGGATGACGATGATAAGTCAGGAGTGGTGGAGCTGTAGAAGGTTGAACTGGACTAGGAGGTGGCACTGGAGCTATAGTTGGTGGAATTGGATTAGGTGGTGGCACTGGAGCTATAGTTGGTGGAACTGGACTAGGTGGTGGCACTGGACTCGGTGGTGACACTGGAGCTATTGGTGGTGGAGCTGTAATTGGAACTATAGACGGTGGAGCTATGGAGGAAGATGAATGGGAGATAGGGATTGAATCTCCAAAAGAAGGAACAGGTAGCACCTCATAAATATCTAAGTGATTAACTAGACCTGTGAAGTATAATTGGGTTTCAAAGAAGGTAACATCAGCAGACATAAGAAATTTTTGAAGACACGAGGTGAAAGAGAGAACAAAGGTAAGTGGGAAAACATGACAGAGAATGGAACTTGATTTTGGATAGCTGAAGATGACATACGATTAATAAGATAACAAGATGTAAGAACTGCATTCCCTGTCATACCTCCTTTTTACCTACACCCCGGAAGGGTATAAATATAAGGGAGTTTTTCCAATTAAAGGACAATCGAAACGGGATTGTTTATTTATTTAAAAATCAGAGTTGCCACTTGGGAGATTTATGGTGTCCCAAGTCACCGGTTCAAATCCCGAATCGAGGAAAAGGATTGACTCTGTTTAACAGTCCGCGAACCAGAAATCTGGGTAAGGAATTCTGTTAACTCAGGAGAAGGTGTTAGGCATTCCTGAGTTCCGTGGTTCTAGCACGGTCGCTTTGATCATACTCGGCTTATTAAAATTGTTTAATTACTGACTTTAGACCCTATGTGCATTTATCCTTTATCGCTTTTTAATTAAGAAACTTATCTCGAAACGGGTCACGCGCACGTATACCCATTTGTCTGGTGCGTCAAAAATCATGTCACGCGAACGTGTCCATAATTAATAACACTTTATTATATATAAAAAAGAAGGGTTTGGCCAAAGTCGCGCATGTCTAAAGCAAACTATGAACATTTGTCATTTTGTATGATTAAATGGTAAACGGCGCACCTCGGACTATATGAGCTAATTTAATTAATAACCTACGAAAACCCATTTTTTATTATTAAGAATGTTTGTTCGAAGTTGCGCGAACGCATACTCCGAATTAGTTTTTAGAATTGTAATCATGTCACACGAACGTGTACACAATCACAATTGTATTTTAAACGGCCCTAAAGGTTTCTCCACGAATATTTGTTATTTTACATCTACATTGTGAAATCAACACATGAGCCATTTGTTACTAAATGTCTAACTATGGCTTGTCTCAAATCTATTTGGCGGAATCCAGTTAATTAAGCACTAATGGAATTCGAACCCTTACTATCCGAGATCGTTCGACTACAAGGCTGTCACCAAAATGACATTCATTCAATCAATACGAGAGCCCAAATAAGACAGGCCCAGTTACTTAAGTGGTGCGTCCGTTCAGGATTAATGAGGGGCAAATGGGCTCTAATCATGAGCCCACAAAAACTGTGAATACAAGCCATCCCCCTTTTGTCTCAACAGGGGTTCGAAATCCAAACCACAAGGCAAAGCAAAACTTTATTTTAAAACAAACTGACGCAAGGCCAATCAAGACCCGAGATCGGACCATCACATTCAAACAAGTCAGCCTTTCAGCTAATTCAACAAAAAGCAATTACGCAAGACCTTACACCTGATTAAACCTTTTCGAAAACAAAGTACACCTCATGAGACTGCTAAGTAAGTGAATCTGAACTTGAATAATTGACTCATATTGAACATGTTTACCGATAATCAAGGTAGTTCTATATACATTTCCTAAAAACTGAATACGAAACATTCTTCTTGATGTCTAAGTACATCAAGCCTGCCATGACAGTTCAAATAAATTATGCAGCAAAAGAAGCTTCTATACAACATACATTACTCGATTTGCATGATTGATGATAAAGCACAACTACTGTTTTGACTAAACAAATTGTTCATCAAGCTTCTATGATGGTCCAGGATCAGATTCAAGGATAAGAGTTCAACATGCCCAAAACCAACATTTAACTACGAGACATTTGATAGAAAATGGAGTCACCCACCAACTACAATCAAATTCTGCTCTCAAAGGGAAACTATCAGCAACCAGTAGAATACCATGCACTATATGATTCCAAAATAAAGCAATTAAAACAAAATAAAGCTAGATCTATGAGCAAACAATGGTGACATTATGCTCAAATTTCCAGATTTTCATTTCATCTTTGAATCAGGCCTCACATTAGACAGAGCTCAGAGATTATGTACCTGGGAATAAGGGGAAAGCAAGAAGGAGTAAAGATCAGTGGGCAGTAGCAACAAAACAAAATCCCAAACTCAGCAGCAGTAGTAAGCTCAAAAATGATCAATGAAACCAGCCTTAGACCCAACTTTAAACCAGCAGAAATAACCACTGACACCCAGCAATAAAAAAAGAACAGCCAAAATTTGAACCAAACTTTTGTAAACTAACCAAGCTCAAACCATTTTAACCCTCGATTGTTTAAAGATAATTTCAGAAGTGAGAGCCTCAAGAATTACAGAAAAACTTTCAATGGGACAGTGATTTTGTTTTCTTTTTCAGTTGTCCTGTATTTTCAGCCTTTTTGGTCTCTCTAAGGTGTAAAAAAAACTGTATTGAATGAGAAGAAGGCTTTCTTTTAAAGGCTGAGAGTATGCTGTATGCCTTCCAAGGCAAGGCAGTCAGATTTTTTCCAAAATACCCTCATAGGGCATCTTTCTAAACTGATTTTTGGACTGCTATCCATTTCCTTCAGATATTTTCAATTTACAACCTGTTTTTTCTAACCATTTTGGGCAGCTGTCCATTTAGGAAGCTTCCCATCAGTTATTAAAGATTTTTTAAGTTGAAATAATCTCCAAAATTACCCCCTAAGGTTTCCCATTATTCACTTACCCCCCTTAAATTCTGAATGCTCACAATCACAATAACAGTAAACAAACGGGCTAACACTTTCAAACAAATTGAAATTCAAAACAACTATTGAAATTATGAGAAACTAGCTTGAATACCCTCCACACATAAACATGAATTCAAAAAATATTCTTGAAACAAGAATTAATGCGAACGATGAACTATACTTGACTAATCTCAATGCTTCAGTTCCAAAATTAATTCTCAAATGTGAAATGAAACCCAACGAAAAGAAGAAAATCTCCTGAATTGAAACCAAATTAAACTCAAACCCTACAAAGCCGTTTGTCATTGACAATTAAGCAAACAAGCTAACTAACGAACTTATAACCAGAACATAATGCATTTAAGCAAGAACAAAAATTCCGAAGGATGAAAACTGGAAAAACAAACAACTAAGCAAACAAACAGAAGAGATCAAAAGGAAACCAATCGATGCAAAGGAAATTATCCCAAACCTGCTTCAGCAAGAACTGCATGAACTCGAACAACCTTGGAGGAGATAGTGAACCTTTGACGGTCATTAATCGGTTGTCCTTAACAAAAGACAAACGATTAATGACGGTATCAGGTTCACTTGACCTTGCTAAGCTAGAAAGGAACCCAAGGAGAAACTTGGCTATCCGGCCTTCTGCTTTACCACTAACAGACCATTTTGAAACGAAACAAACAAGTATTTGAGGCAGGAAGGAGATGAGGGTTTGCATGGTGTGATTTTGGGTGGATCTGGGAATTTTAGGGTTTCCGGTGCTAACCTTAGATCTGAGATTAGAGGCGATGGAAGGGGATTTGAGAGGAACTGTTTGGAGATTTGGGATGGGGAGGTGGAAAGGAGTTCATGGTGTTAATTCGGTGGCGATTGGATGCCGGTGCCGCCACCGGACGGTGGGGAATTCTAGGGCGGCTACTAGGGTTTGCGGGGCAGGGTTCTGAAGTTGGGGTGTTGGGACGATGAACTGAAAGGGGGGGGGGGTGTTCGAACATATATATACTCCCCAGACTTTAGTTCTGAGCCGTTCGATCAAGTGGGGATCAACGGCTCAGATTGACACTGGTCGAAACGACGTCGTTTCGCCTGAAGGGGAATCCGGACCGGGTAGAGGCTGGTTTGGGCTGGACTTGTACAGATCTGGGGGCAATTGGGCTGAAGGGGGTTTAATTAAGTGGCCCAAATCCGAATTTCCTTTTTTTTTTGAATCTTTTCTCTTTTTCAATTTCCAAATTTCTTTTCTTTTCAAAATTAGAAATAAATCCTAAATTAATTATTAAAACTAATACTATCCTATCAAATTAAACTAATTAAACTCTAAAAATAATTACCATACTAATTAAATACCAAATTAAAGAAAGCTAACAAAATTCGAGTAATAAAAATGCAAAATGAACTATTTTTGTAATTTTTCCATTTTTATAAAACACTAAATTACTAATTATTTCAAACATGCAAAAATTAAATCCTAAATGCATATCAGCATATTTTGTATTTTCCATTAATTAACAAACGAAATGCACAGGCAAAAATGCAAATAATTAACAGCAAATGCCGCAAATGCCACAAAATTGCAAATAATGAAACAAAATTACTTTGTTTTGAATTTATGGGAGTATTTCATGTAGGGCAAAAATCACGTGCTCATAGCTGCCCCTCTTTGTTCGGAAACACGAAGAGTTTTCGTGCAAAGATAAAGTGAGCGGATACGAGCTATTTTTGCCCGTTTGAATACTCTGTGGGAAGCATTTTTGAAAGAGTTGACCGCACCCTGCTTCTGAGGTTTCCTACATATCCTTGGCTAAAAAGGAATCATGTCTGTGTAGTTCAGGAAGTTTTGGTAGCTGGGACTACCATGAAGCTGTGATTTCACTGTTGTTACTGCTGCTGCTACTGCTTACTGAACCTCCTTATTACACCATGTCAAAATAAAACAAAAAGCTATACTAGACTATGATCTATGGATTACAAAAGTCCTATCTATATCTTCAAACTTGATTTTGTGCTTCTTGTTGCCTTGTTGTTCTCCATTCTTTCGGAGACATCCGTTTGTTGCCATCTTGAATTGTAAACTGAGATGTTTTCCCTTCTTCAGGTGGGTGCCTGACTGCTGAACTTGATATGTATTCCCTGCTCTCTAGGCGGGCTCCTGACTGCTAACTTGAAAGTATTCCCTGCTTTCCAAGCGGGCTCCTGACTTCAACTTGAAATGTATTCCCTGCTCTTTAGGCGGGCTCCTGACTTCAAAATAAACAAAACAAAGAATTTGAAAGCTAAAACTTAAATTGTACTCCCTTGTTCTCCAAGCGGGCTCCTGACTGCTGCGCTTGAATGTATTTCCTGCTCTCCAGGCGGGCTCCTGACTTCAACTTGAAATGTATTCCCTGTTCTCCAGGCGGGTTCCTGACTTCAAATAGAAAAAACGAAGAATTTGAAAGCTAAAACTTAAATTGTACTCCCTTGTTCTCCAGGAGGGCTCCTGACTGTTGCGCTTGAAAGTATTCCCTGCTCTCTAGGCAGACTCCTGACTGCTGACTTGAAAGTATTCCCTGCTTTCCAGGTGGGCTCCTGACTTCAACTTGAAATGTATTCCTTGCTCTTCAGGCGGGCTCCTGACTGCTGCATTTGAATGTCTTCTCCCTGTTCTCCAAGCGGGTACCTGATTTCAACAAAATAGACAAAACAAAAAAATATTTCTGCCCCAGTTTGGTAGCTGGGCACATATGTGAGTGTTAAACTGAATCATATTACCAAATATTACTAAGAATTTGATAGCTAGGTCCCATTATCCAGGGGGTCCTGACAACTCTTAACTAAACGACAATTTTAAATCTAAGCTATATCTTTTAAAGGCATGACTTCCGCTACGTCTTGTTATCTAAGAAGGTCTTAAGCTACTCCCCATTATCCAGGAGGGTCCTGAAAATCAAAAGTCAAATTTTATCTAAAGAGTGACAACTTTTATAGTTGAACCATACTACCCTACAGCAGAACTTACGCTAAATGTTGTTATCTAATCGAAATCTTAAAGCTAAGTCCCATTATTCAGGAGGGTCCTGAAAACTCCTAATTGAATCCTATCTCGAACATGCACACTTCTAAGTCAACTTATATTCCTTTGGGATACATTTATGCTAAATTATGCTATTTCTGAACTTTAAACTAGGTCCCATTTTCCAGGAGGGTCCTGAAAATCAAAACAAACATGTTTGGTGACTGCCTTTCTCCACGGAGAGTTTCTCCGGAACAACCGAAATTTCCTGCCCCTGTTTCAATCAAAGAAAATTTTGTTAGTTTAAAATGGTGGTTAGCTGATGGCATTCTTGCTGAAAATCTTTCCGCTGCATTGTTTTGTTCTGACTGGCTTCTCCGAACTGTCCCTAAACCGCTTTAACTTTCTGACTGACTTTCAAACCTCATGACTTTGACGAGCCGAGTGTTCTATACCCCCACTGTTATCTTACCTCTGACCCCTTTATCTGAACTTTTGCGTCTCCCATGACATTACCAAACCATTCCATCGATGAAGCTTCCGGTGATTCCTTGTATTCCCCTCTTGTCGTGTTATCCTTAGTATGCTTTGACCACTCCGTGCTTTGCAATTTTGGAAGTAGGTAGTGAGCTTTGAAATCCTTTTCACTCGATTTGAACAAGACTGACATTGAAACATCTTAGACAAATAAACCCCAAAAGAAAATGAAATGCAATGACTTTGCGAGTTAAAGATAGGAAGAATCCAAAACCAGATGACTGCTACAAAGGGAAAAAGAAAAAGAAACTTATCTGAGTGGAACAACTGGTACCGATGATCATGACATGCATTTCAGATTAATTGGCCCAATCTGTCCGACCAATCAACTTTCAGTCGCCGTACTATGTTGCCTCAGAATTTCCATGATCTGATTACTTCACCCAATCCTTGACCTTGTTCATCTTACGGTGCCTTGCATCAGTTTTCCACCAACAGACCTTTCTCATTTCGCTTCTCAACTCACTTTCGCCTCAAGGTGCCCGTGAGGGTTTTCACCGATAAGACTCTCTCATTTTAATTTCTCTTAACTCCCATCGCCCTACGGTGCCTGTGAAGGTTTTCACCAATAAGACTCTCCCATTTTTATTTCTCTCAACTCCCGTCGCCTTACGGTGCCTGTGAAGGTTTTCACCAATAAGACTCTCTCATTTTTATTTTTCCTGCTTGAACTAGAGTGTTGCCCCTAACATGAATTACATTTACCTACTTGACTTGGCATCTCTCAAAGACTGATCGGAAGGTCTTGATTTCGACCGTAACGTGGGATTTTGGATAGGGTTAAGAAGAAAGGATATCAAAGGCTCAAAACAATTCACATGGGTTAAGAATTACAACTTTCGGAATCATATTTCTTACAATAACCACAACTTCTGCCCCAGTTTCCTGTTTGGGGACTTTTGGATTTTTATTTTGACGGGACCGAACCGTAAGGCTACCTACGTATCCTTAAAAGGAATCAGGTCGAATGTAGTTCATGTCATAGAAACTACTTTGTTGTCGCGATTTTTCTTTTCTCTCTTTCTTTTCTTTCTCTCTTTTTTCTTCTGTTACTCTTCTTTTCTCTCTTTTCCTTTTTTTTCTTTTTGCTTTTCTCTTTTCCCTTTTATTGTTTTTCTTCTTCTTTTCTCTTTTCTTCTTTTTTTCTTTCTCTTTTTTTCTTTTTTTCTTTCTCTCCTTTTCTTTTTCTTTTTCTTTCTTCCTTTTCTTATCTTTCATGCTTATGTTTTTGATATTCGCTACTGATTCCGAAAGAGGGGTATGAAAGAAAATAAATAAGGCTCAAAAAGGGTGACAAGGGATAAAGTGTTTAGATAGCAGAACAAAACGCCTTCGTCATTTCAATCTTCAAAATATGCCAAATACAAACAAGTACAAACAAAGAAAGAAATCATACATAGTATCTCTTGACTGCATCAGAATTGATAGCCATTTATACACATTTCCCTTCTACATCTGTCAAATATAACGCGCCATTGGACAACACTCTACTTACAACAAATGGCCCCTGCCAGTTCGGGGCGAACTTTCCTTTTGCTTCAGCCTGATGAGGCAAGATACGTCGCAACACTAGTTGACCTACTTCGAACTTCCGTGGACGTACCTTCTTGTTATATGCTCTTGCCATTCTCTGTTGGTACAATTGGCCATGGCATACTGCCGCCAATCTCTTTTTATCAATCAGACTTAACTGCTCCAAGAGGGTTTTGACCCATTCAACGTCATCAATTTCTGCCTCAGCAACAATTCGAAGGGATGATATTTCAATTTCTGTGGGTATTACTGCCTCCGTGCCATACACCAACAAATAAGGAGTAGCCCCTACTAAAGTGCGGACAGTAGTGCGATAACCCAACAACGCAAACGACAGCTTTTCATGCCACTGCCTAGAACCTTCCACCATTTTTCGAAGTATCTTCTTTATATTCTTGTTAGCTGCCTCGACTGCTCCATTCGCCTTAAGGCGATATGGGGTGGAATTGCAATGTATAATCTTAAACTGCTGACATGTCTCTGCCATCAGATGACTGTTGAGATTGGCACCATTATCCGTGATGATTACCTTCGGAATCCCAAACCGACAGATGATATTTGAATAAACAAATCAACCACTGCTTTCTTGGTCACAGATTTGAAAGTTTTCGCTTCACCTACTTGGTGAAATAATCAATGGCTACCAGAATAAACCTGTGTCCGTTTGAAGTTGCAGGCTTGATTGGCCCAATGACATCCTTGCCCCAGGCAACAAAGGGCCATGGTGCCGACATTGTATGCAATTCAGATGGTGGGGAATGAATCAAATCTCCGTGCACCTGGCATTGATGGCACTTGCGCACAAAACTGATGCAATCTCGCTCCATAGTGAGTCAGTAATTTCCTGCTCAGAGAATCTTCTTTGCCAGAACGTACCCACTCATATGCGGTTCACAAACTCCGGAGTGTACCTCAGTCATGATTACTATGGCCTGTCTTGCATCTATGCATCTTAACAATCCAAGATCTGGAGTTATTTTGTATAACACCCCTCCGCTCAAGAAAAATCCGCTTGTCAATCGTCGAATTGTTCTTTTCTGATCACCTGTGGCCTGTACCGGATATACCCCCATCCGGAGGTATTCTTTGATATCATGGAACCATGGCTCCCCATCAAGTTCTTCTTCTACCATATTACAGTAAGCATGCTGATCACGGACCTGAATCTGCAAAGGGTGCATATAAGCCTTATTTGGATGATGTAACATTGACGCCAAAGTGGACAAAACATCGACGACTTCATTATGTATTCTTGGGATATGCCTGAACTCTATTGACTGAAACCGCTGGCAAAGATCATGCAAACATTGTCTGTACGGTATGAGTTTCAAATCCCGTGTTTCCCATTCTCCCTGAATCTGGTGCACTAGGAGGTCCGAGTCACCCAAGACCAAGACTTCCTGGACACCCATATCCACGGCTAACCTCAAACCCAGAATACATGCCTCGTACTCAGCCATGTTGTTGGTACAGTAAAAATGAAGTTGAGCCATAACAGGGTAGTGCTGCCCTATTTCAGAAATAAGTACTGCTCCTATCCCTATGCCTTTCATGTTTGCAGCTCTGTCAAAGAAAATTTCCATCCAGGCTTCTCGCCTTGTTCTAACTCATCAATGTGTATCACCTCTTCATCAGGGAAATAAGTTTTCAAAGGTTCATAATCTTCATCAACCGGGTTCTCGGCCAAATGGTCCGCCAAGGCCTGTACTTTCAATGCAGTTCGGGTGACGTAGACAATGTCAAACTCTGTGAGCAAGATCTGCCACTTTTCAAGCCTCCCTGTGGGCATAGGCTTCTTAAAGATATACTTCAATGGATCCAAGCGAGATATGAGGTAAGTAGTATAAGATGACAAATAATGTTTCAACTTCTGCACCACCCAAGTTAGGGCGCAACATGTCCTCTCAAGCTGGGTGTACTTAACCTCGTACGATGTGAATTTCTTACTGAGATAATATATGGCCTGCTCCTTCTTGCCAGTGATATCATGTTGACCCAGTACACAGCCGAATGAATTGTCCAATACCGTCAAATATAGAATCAAAGGTCGCCCTGGTTCTGGCGGGACCAACATGGGTGGATTTGACAAATACCCCTTTATCCTATCAAACGCCTCCTGACATTTATCTGTCCACCTGACCGCAACGTCTTTCTTTAACAGCTTAAAGATGGGCTCACAAGTTGTCGTGAGCTGAGCGATGAACCTGCTGATATAATTCTATCTCCCCAACAAACTCATCACCTCGGTCTTGTTCCTTGGAGGTGGCAATTCCTGGATGGCCTTGACTTTTGATGGGTCCAATTCAATACCCCGGCGGCTGACTACGAACCCCAGCAACTTTCCAGACGGCACCCCAAAAGCACACTTTGCAGGATTAAGCTTGAGGTTGTACCTGCGAAGCCTTCGGAAGAACTTCTTCAGATCCCTGACATGGTCAGACTGCTTCCTAGACTTCACGATCACATCATCCACGTACACCTTGATTTCCTGGTGTATCATATCATGGAATATTGTTGTCATTGCCTTCATGTAGGTTGCCCCAGCATTTTTCAAACCGAATGGCATGACCCGATAGCAGTACGTTCCCCACGGCATGATGAATGCCGTCTTTTCAGCATCTTCCTCGTCCATTAAGATCTGATGATAACCCGCATAACAATCTACAAAAGAACCAATCTCATGTTTGGTGCAATTGTCAATCAAGATATGGATGTTCGGCAACGGGAAATTGTCTTTCGGACTTGCTTTGTTGAGATCCTGATAATCAACGCACACCCTGGTCTTGCCATCCTTCTTTGGCACAGGCACAACATTGGCTAACCAGGTGGGATACCGCGTGACCCGAATAACTTTCGCATCGAACTGCTTGGTGACCTCTTCTTTGATCTTTACACTCATTTCCATTTTTAACTTTCTAAGCTTCTGTTTGACAGGAGGGAATGCCGGGTCAGTGGGCAATTTGTGAACCACTAAATCAGTGCTCAGACCCGGCATGTCGTCATAGGACCATGCAAAAATGTCTTTGTATTCGAACAGTGCTTTAATTATCTCATCTCTGAGTTGACGCTCCAGATGGACACTTATTTTAGTTTCATGGACATTTTCTTGGTCCCCTAGATTAACTGCTTCTGTATCATTCAAATTAGGTTTGGGGTTTTCCTCAAAATGACTTAGTTCCTTACTAATCTCTTCATAGGCCTCATCATCATCAAATTCCAACTCGTCATCACACTCAATTTCTTGTATTATTACTTCAGATTTAGATTGGCTTTTAAAACTGGGCCGAAGATTCCTCATGCATGTCATGTCATTGATACCAACATAAAAAGAACTGTACAAAAGAAGAAAACAAAAATAAAATTAGAAGAAATGAAGGAAAAGGAACAATTGCATTTCATTGAACATAAATATAGCAGGGTTTTAACACATCCAACTGGACGGAACATAACATCTGAATTACAAACCCTGGAATAATCCACACAACTAAAAGAAAATCAAAACCCACTACCAAGACTCCCTCCGGATAGGGAGAGGAGTAGCTTCCCAGTTGTTGACTTTTGCACGTGGTCCCACAAATTGCACATCTGCCTTGTTGGACCCTTCCCCAGCCTGAACCATATTGACCTCGGCGAATAAACTTTCGAACCCCTTCCCCAAATCTCCATCGGCTCCAATCAGTGGTCCAAGAACCCTTGACAATAGTTGCTTTCTGGTACCCGGCCTGACGAATGACCTAGACAGATGCGGGACTGGCTTTAGCAATGCTCATGCTTTCTTTTTCATTTTCCTAGCTCTTCTCACGTCTGCAACGGTAGGGTTGAATCCCAGACCAAAAGTAGCTAGATTCCTTGGAAGGGAGACTGGCTGCACAATACCTTGCAGAGATGTACCCAAACCCTTGCCCGGTACGAAACCGTTTTTCAACATTTCGACAGCTACCATGACTGATGCCGCAACCATCTTTGGAGTTGGCACGCACTTGCCTTCCGGAATGTTCTCTACCGATACTGTGTCAGAAACCTGATAAACCCATGGTCCCTTGCCATCGTCAACCTCTATGAACGACACAATGGCACCATTGGGCACACACAAATTATCTTCGCCATGTACAACAATTTTCTGTCGATCCCATTCAAACTTGACCATTTGATGCAGAGTAGACGGGACTGCTTTGGCAGCATGGATCCAGGGTCGTCCCAACAATAGATTGTATGAAACAGCCACATCGAGCACCTGGAATTCCATAGTAAATTCAACTGGCCCTATTGTGAGCTCAAGCACTATGTCCCCGACTGAATCCTTCCCTCCACCGTCGAATCCCCGAATGCAAATACTGTTCTTGTGAATCCTTTCATCCTCCACTTGCAATTTGTTCAATGTGGAGAGAGGACAAATGTTCGCACTTGATACTTTATCAACCAGCACCCGAGTAACCACGAAATCTTCGCATTTCACCGTCAGATAGAGGGCTCTATTGTGCTTGGTACCCTCCATGGGTAACTCATCATCAGAAAAGGTGACTCGGTTTACCTCAAATATCTTGTTAGCTATCTTTTCCAAGTGGTTTACTGAGATTTTGTCAGGAACATGGGCTTCGTTCAAGATCTTCATCAAAGCTCGACGGTGCTCGTCGGAATGGATCAGTAATGATAAGAGCAAGATCTGAGCCGGTGTTTTCCTTAACTGCTCGACAATGGAATAGTCCTGTACTTTTATCTTTTTCAATAATTCCTCTGCTTCTTCCTCGGACACAGTTTTCTTCACCGATACTGGATTGTCTTTGGAAGTTTTAGCTTTTCTCAACTCTTCGGGGGCAAAGCATCTCCCCGATCGAGTCAAACCATGGGTCTCACACACTTCTTCTCTAACCTCTTTCCCTTGGTAAGTTACTATCACTCGTTCATAATTCCATGGGACCGCCTTGCTGCTGATCACTGGAAGCTGAGTTACTGGTTTTATAATAACAAGCTCTGTGCGAGCACCCTTCACGACCACGACAGGTTTACTTGTAACCCCTGGTACCACCACTTTAGCTTTCTCTAGTTTCACTGCAACAGCACTTGACGACCCTTTCTCGGCTACCACAACTGGCTTGTTGTCTACCTCTTTCCGCTAGACCACTGATTTCCCACTGGTTACCCTTTCCTTTGAATTGGTTTCACTGGAGCGGATCATCATCACCGACTGCGAGGGTTTCTTAGCCTCCCCTCCCTTGTTTATCAACTCAATCATATGGGTTTCATGGTGAGCTGGTAGCAGATTCTGGTTGATGTTTGGTGTTTCTGGGGCTTGAACCTCGATCCGATGAGTATCAATGAGCTCTTGTACGACTATTTTTAGTTTCCAGCATTTCTCTGTGTCGTGGCCCAGGGCCCCTGAACAATACTCACAATTTACCGAGCGATCAAGATTTCTGGGAAGGGGATTTGACATTTTAGCCTCGATCAGATTCAACATGCCCAACTATATCAATATGTGGAATAGGCTGGTATATGATTCTCCCAAAGGAGTGAAAGTCTTCTACTTCTGCACCCTTTCATTCTTAAAGGCTTGATTGGGTCAAAAACTTGCTCCAGGGGGGTTTTTGTAGGCTTTTTGGGGTGGATAGGTATTTTGTGGAGTTTGGTAGGGACTCTGTGGAGCTGGCGCACGCCATTGCGCGTGAGCGAGAGGTTGGGCATAGGTTTGTGCGTGATAGACAGAAAAATGGGGATCTGGCGATGGGTAGTAATGTTGTGGTAGGCTATATGGAGTGTGGGGGTATGTTTGGGGATAGGGTCGAGGCTGGTTCTAGAATGGTGGAAGGTTCCTGGCTCCACCCCAAGCTGCCGACTCGATCGTTGCAACATCCTCTTTCTTCTTCTTTCCGAGTACACCCCTAGTACCGTTTTGAATGGCCTGGGTGGTTGCTTTGATTGCTGAGTAACTCATGATCTTATTGGACTTGAGTCCCTCCTCAACCATGCCTCCAATTTTCACAACTTCATTAAAGGACTTGCCCACTACTGACACCAATTGACCAAAATAAGTGGGCTCCAAAGCCTGCAAGAAATAATCAACCATCTCACTTTCTTTCATCGGGGGGTCAACCCTCGCTGCTTGCTCTCTCCAACGGAACCCATATTCACGGAAACTCTCATCGGGCTTCTTCTCAATCTTTGTCAATGACAGACGATCTGGGATGATTTCGAGATTGTACTGAAAATGATAGGCGAAGGCTTGGGCCAAATTATCCCATGTGTACCACCTACTATGATCTTGTCTGGTGTACCATTCTAGCGCTGACCCACTCAAACTTTGGCTGAAATACGCCATCAGTAATTCATCTCTTCCACCTGCTCCTCTTATCTTGCTACAGAACCCTCTTAAGTGTGCTACCGAGTCGCCATGCCCATCGTACAGATCAAACTTGGGCATTTTGAACCCCGCTGGCAACTAAACATCTGGGAACAGACATAAATCCTTATAGGTCACACTTACTTGGCCTCCCAGCCCCCTCATATCTCGGAACGATTGCTCTAAGCTTTTGACCTTTCTGATCATCTCTTCATGCTCAGGATTCCTGGGCGGTTTCTCGGTCTCTGCCGGGATATCAAGATGAGGAGTGTAAGGATATGGTTCTGGAACTTTGAAGGTGGGTTCAGGGGGATAGGACTGGTTATCATCAGTTTGGAACAGGGGTTCACTAGAAGATCGGTGTAATGTAGCAGGTGGAGGTGCCACAAAAATAGGTGTAATTGGTGGGGGAGGGTACGAGACTTGTTTGGGCGGTGGAGCTTGAGAAGTATGGGAAGTGGTGCCTTGACATTGTTGGTAGAGGGGGAAGGCTGGAGATGAGTTCACAGTGGGAGGCTCTGGAGGTTGGGCTGATGGTGGGATATAAGCAGGATTGGCGGGATAAACCGGTGGTGGATGCCCTTTCACCGAAGCTTGGTACATTTCAGCCATCTGCTGTTTCAGCTTATACATTTCTTCCCTCATTGCATTAACGTCCATTTCTTCCATCTCTTTCGATGGATCGACAATACTGGTTTCCGATTCCTGGTCGACCATATTCAGCCTGTCTTTCGATCGGGTGTTGTAGGAGTGAGTTGCCAGAATGCCAGTCAACTAACCACCTGCCTGGACTTAATATATCAAACAAACAACCTTGTTAGCTATTAAGCTTTAACAGATTGGCAATCGCACATTGGGCATGAATGCACCTAAACTGTTAACCGTCTCTATTATATATTTGATCGGTTGCATGCGTCATCCTGGCCTTTTCTTTCTTTTAATTGCAAACATCCCCTTTTCTTTTCTTTTCTTTCTTTTCATTCTGGCCTCTGTTCTCTCCTTGTTTTTACTCTCTCTTATTTTCTCTTTTTCTTTCTTGTTTTTCCGCTCTTTCCTTTTCTTTACTCTCTTGTTTTTCCTCTTATTTCTTTCCCCTTTTTTTCTTTCTTTTTCTTTCTTTTCTTTCTTTTGGTTATGGTCGAATCCTATGGAGATTGCCTACGTATCATGACCCCGCATGAATCAGACCGAGCGTAGTTCTGGTGGATGAGTGTAAAATAAAGTAAAAACATTTGGGATTTTCAATTTTCATATAAAAACGCTATTACAAAGACTAAAACTAACAGACTCGAAAGAAACTAATAGATTCGAGATACAGACTCAAAACAAACAACCCGCATGCTCTAATAACAGAAATACAGACTCCAAAACAACTGGCAGACTTTAACGGAAAGAAAACACAGACTCAAGAGATCACGAATACATCAATGCCTCAACTATCCCTGGGACCCGTGGGGCGGCATTCGGCCTTGCTGTGGGCCGATTTGCTAAATCCTCCTGAAGGTGGTAGAGATCTTCCATTACCCGACGAACAAAAATCATCACAGTGGCGAAGAACATGGATCTCGTCATATCCTCAAAGCTACTGCACTTCATTGTGATATAGTTGGCAACCCTTTTGACTCGCTCTCTTATGACGCCCTTCTCTTGCAATCTACTCTTGGAGTTTTTTCAAGTCCCTTTCTAGCCGTGCCATTAAGGCGTAACAATGTTCTCTTTCAGCCTTAAATTTTTTTTCTTGTTTAGCATTTCCCCCTCGAGGTTGCCGATTGCCTTTTCCCACCTTGTGACCCCTCTTTCATATCTTTCTTTCATCTGTTGAACGAAATCTGCATGCCCCTCGGTGCTTTTGGCCAACCTTGCCCATGCTTTTGCTAGTTCAAACTCAGCTTTCTACAGGTCATCTTCGTAGTCACGTACCTTTTGAGTGAGGTTGTAAATAAGGCTCTCATCTTTCCTGCTTCGGCCTGGGTTCTTGGCTTCAATTTTTAGCTGTCGAACCTGAGCTCTAAGGGCCTCGTTTTCTCGCACCAATCTTCTCCTTTCCCCTTCGGCCTCTTGTGCCTACAAATCATTGTTAAAGGTGACATTTCTTAATTCTTCTCGCAGACCGTGGATAATGGCCTTATATTCCTTCTACTTCTCCCCCCAAGCTAACCTTTCTTGAATTTTATCATCAAAGGCTTAAACATGAGGCCTTTTGGCGGGCCTCTCGGGCTTTGGCTCGTTGTTTACATAAGACATTTCCTCAAACCAAGCAACTTAATTTGGATTTACTTCCCCCTTGGCGACGTCTGTTACCTGGGTGCCGTTTTTGAGATACCGACAACTATTCCAATCCTGCTGAACTACAGCCTTAGGCAATGCGGCTTCTGGATGCAACTCTATGACCTGGATGCTTAGATCTTCATCTTCAGGAACAATCTGATACCTCCCCAATTGCCTCAAGACCCTCTACAGTGCATATGGATAAATACTCTTTACGCCCATTATCCTCAGGTATCCTTTGGTAGCAGTCATATAGATGGATTCTGTCCTCGGGAGCCATCCTATAGTCCACTCAACCTGACCTGTGTCAAGAGCTTTCAAATGAGAAACCCATGTTTCAAATCCTTCTGGTGTGTTGTAATCTTTTATCCTCTCCTCGTAACTAATGAAGTTGTTTGGGCTCGAACCGTAACTCATGAATCTGGGATGATGGTGAAGATGCTCGATCAACCACATTTGCAGAATGATATTGTAACCCTTAAAAAACTGAGCCCATGCTTTGCATACCGTCAATGCGCGATAGATATCTGCTAGCACCAACGGGGCAAGTGTAAGATTCTCCTTGGTAGTGAGGATTTGTGCAATTCTAGCCATACGAATATCCACCGTTCCTTTCTCATTTGGAAAAACCATGATCCCCAAGAATGCCACAATAAATGCGAACCGACGATGAATTTGCCAAAGTCCCTTGTTTTGTATATTGCTCAAGCCCTTTTCATGCGTTTCAAAACTAGAGGAATGACCGAACCTGAAGTATAAGAAATGGAAAGCACAACACCCGTTGCTCACACATTCCTTATTTGTCTGTTTACTAATATTCAAGAGGTCAAAGAACCTGTGCACCGATGGAGCCCTTGGAAATATGAGTTGTTGCTTCCTCAAGTCCCGTCCGAATTCAATGTATCCGGCTATCTCCTCCAAAGTAGGGGTGATCTCGAAATCTGAGAAACGAAAGACATTGTGGATAGGATCCCAGAACGTTACCAAAGCTTTGACCAGATCTTCCCGTGGTTTGATTTCAAAGATGTCTATAAGAGCACCCAAGTGCTTTTCCACCCATTTCTGACCATCTTCGTCTAGATCATTCCACCACATACGCAAGTGTAGCCGAGCCTATTGCCTGACCACTTCTGGTGGTTCTTGGATGGTACTCATTGTTCCTGTGGAGGATTAAGGTTAGGGTTTGACTTGAGTTGACCTTTTTGTAAATAGTTTTTCGAAGAAGAAAAGAAAAAGAACAAATAAAAGAAGAAAAGAACCATAATCTCTTCCCCTGTATGCCAACTTTAGCCAAATGGCTGTTTTCGCAAATGCGGCCCCTTCCCAATTTCACGCGAATTTTGAGGCCGGGGGAATTATTTTATGACCCCTCACAAGCTTGTCCATTCTTTTACGAAAATAGCCTTTCGACAACTGAAAAATACTCTGAGGCTACCTCGGCAAGAACGGTTTAAGACATAGCCGAAGCTGGATCGGCTTATTTTGACCAAAATCAAGATTGTATTCACTCGACCACCGACTCTCTTTTCTTGTTTTTCTTTTCTCTTATTTTCAAAAATAAGACCGAACCTTATGTAGGTTGCCTACGTATCCCACACCCGGTGAGAATTAGACCTTCGTAGTTCGGTCAGTTTTGACACATTTGAAAGAACACAGTGTTTGACTCTTTTAAAAATAACCTTTTTTTTCTAAATTCTTTTTGGGCAGAGTACGCTTTTCAATTGCCGGGATGTTTTAGAACCGGGTCTTATTTCCTTCCCTATATCACTCTTGGTTTTCCTCTCTTCTTTTTTCGCTTTATTTTCCCCAGCCGGTCAGCATGCAAGCCAAAACAAATAAATGTTCACATAGCATATAAGATGCATTAGGATGGTCTATTATTTCGGGCACACCTGTCCTAGACGGACCCAACCCCTGGGTTGAGTCCCCTAAGTCAAATGCACATGATGCAAACAAACGTTCCTACTAGGGATCCAACATGGGGCTGTGTTTTTCTAGGTTTAAATCCTGGGGTTTTGGTCTAGACTTGGGGTACCCGAGCGGACAACTGGGGCCGAGGAGGGGGCGACGTACCGGGAGCACTGAAGTCTACCTAGCCTTATCGCTTGTCCAGCCTCGTTCTATTTGGCAGAATATCTACAGAAAAAGCGGGCTACGCGGACGTATGCACCATTTTTTAGAAGACTCAGATGGGTGGCGTAAGAAGACAGTTATGTACAATACAAATAATATTAAAGCGGTAAACAGACAACATTTATCACAAAAGGTTCACATAATACAGTAATATCAACAATAAATAAAGCCAAGTAAAAATTATGTTAACAAGCTCGAATTCTTGAACCCTGAACCAGAGATTCTGGGTTCGATCCATAGCAGAGTCGCCAGAGCTGTCACACCTCCTTTTTACCTACACCCCGGAAGGGTATAAATATAAGGGAGTTTTCTCAATTAAAGGACAATCGAAACGGGATTGTTTATTTATTTAAAAATCAGAGTCGCCACTTGGGAGATTTATGGTATCCCAAGTCACCGGTTCAAATCCCGAATCGAGGAAAAGGATTGACTCTGTTTAACAGTCCGCGAACCAGAAATCTGGGTAAAGAATTCTCTTAACTCAGGAGAAGGTGTTACGCATTCCCGAGTTCCGTGGTTCTAGCACAGTCGTTTTGATCATACTCGGCTAATTAAAATTGTTTAATTACTGACTTTAGACCCTATGTGAATTTATCCTTTACCGCTTTTTAATTAAGAAAATTATCTCGAAACGGGTCACGCGCACGTGTACCCATTTGTCTAGCGCGTCAAAAACACTTTATTATATAAAAAAAAGAAGGGTTTGGCCAAAGTCGTGCATGTCTAAAGCAAACTACGAACATTTGTCATTTTGTATGATTAAATGGTAGACGACGCACCTCGGACTATATGAGCTAATTTAATTAATAATCTACGAAAACCCATTTTTTATTATTAAGAATGTTTGTTCGAAGTTGTGCGAACGCATACTCCGAATTGGTTTTTAGAATTGTAATCATGTCACGCGAACGTGTACACAATCACAATTGTATTTTAAATGGCCGTTCTCCACGAATATTTGTTATTTTACATCTACATTGTGAAATCAACACATGAGCCATTTGTTACTAAATGTCTAACTATGGCTTGTCTCAAATCTATTTGGCAGAATCCAATTAATTAAGCACTAATGGAATTCTAACCCTTACTATCGCATGAGTAACTTAATCCAAGCTCGTTCGACTACAAGGCTATCACCAAAATGACACTCATTCAATCAATAAGAGAGCCCAAATAAGACAGGCCCAGTTACTTAAGTGGCGCGTCCGTTCAGGATTAAAGAGGGGCAAATGGGCTCTAATCATGAGCCCACAAAACTGTGAATACAAGCCATCCCCCTTTTGTCTCAACAGGGGTTCGAATTCCAAACCACAAGGCAAAGCATAATTTTATTTTAAAACAAACTGACGCAAGGCCAATCAAGACCCGAGATCAGACCATCACATTCAAACAAGTCAGCCCTTTAGCTAATTCAACAAAAAGCAATTACGCGAGACCTTATACCTGGTTAAACCTTTTCGATAACAAAGTACACCTCATGAGACTGCTAAGTAAGTGAATCTGAACTTGAATAATTGACTCATATTGAACATGTTTACTGATAATCAAGGTAGTTTTATATACATTTCCTAAAAACTGAATACGAAACATTCTTCTTGATGTCTAAGTACATCAAGCCTGCCATGACAATTCAAATAAATTACGCAGCAAAAGAAGCTTCCATACATCATACATTACTCGATTTGGATGATTGATGATAAAGCACAACTACTGTTTCGACTAAACAAATTGTTCATCAAGCTTCTATGATGGTCCAGGATCAGATTCAAGGATAGGAGTTCAACATGCCCAAAACCAACATTTAACTACGAGACATTTGATAGAAAATGGAGTCACCCACCAACTACAAACAAATTCTGCTCTCAGAGGGATACTATCAGCAACCAGCAGAATACCATGAACTATATGATTCCAAAATAAAGCAATTAAAACAAAATAAAGCTAGATCTATGAGCAAACAATGGTGACATTATGCTCAAATTTCCAGATTTTTATTTCATCTTTGAATCAGGCCTCGCATTAGACAGATCCCAAACTCAGCAGCAGTAGTAAGCTCAAAAATGATCAATGAAACCAGTCTTAGACCCAACCTTAAACCAACAGAAATAACCACTGACACCCAGAAATCAAAAAAGAACAGCCAAAATTTGAACCAAACTTTTGCAAACTAACCAAGCTCAAACCATTTTAGCCCTCGATTGTTTAGAGATCATTTCAGAAGTGAGAGCCTCAAGAATTACAGAAAAACATTCAATGGGACAGTGATTTTGTTTTCTTTTTCAGTTGTCCTGTATTTTCAGCCTTTTTGGTCTCTCTAAGGTGTAAAAAAAACTATCTTGAATGAGAAGAAGGATTTCTTTTAAAGGGTGAGGGTCTGCTGTGTGCCTTCCAAGGCAAAGCAGTCAGATTTTTTCCAAAATACCCTCATAGGGCATCTTTCAAAACTGATTTTTGGACAGCTGTCCATTTCCTTCAGATATTTTCAATTTACAGCCTGTTTTCCCCAACCATTTTGGGCAGCTGTCCATTTAGGAAGCTTCTCATCAGTTATTAAAATTTCTTTAAGTTGAGACAATCTCCAAAATTACCCCTTAAGGTTCCCCATTATTCACTTACCCCCTTAAATTCTGAATGCTCACAATCACAATAACAGTAAACAAACGGGCTTACACTTTCAAACAAATTGAAATTCGGAACAACTATTGAAATTATGAGAAACTAGCTAGAATACCCTCCACACATAAACATGAATTCAGAAAATGTTCTTGAAACAAGAATTAATGCGAACGATGAACTATATTTGACTAATCTCAATGCTTCAGTTCCAAAATTAATTCACAAATGTGAAATGAAACCCAGCGGAAAGAAGATAATCTCCTGAATTGAAACCAAATTAAACTCAAACCCTACGAAGCCGTTTGTCATTGACAATTAAGCAAACAAGCTAACTAACAAACTTACAACCAGAACATAATGCATTTAAGCAAGAACAAAAATTCTGAAGGATGAAAACTGGAAAAACAAACAACCAAGCAAACAAATAGAAGAGATCAAAAGGAAACCAATCGATGCAAAGGAAATTATCCCAAACCTTCTTCGGCAAGAACTGCATGAACTCGAACAACCTTGGAGGAGACAATGAACCTTTGACGGTCATTAATCGGTTGTCCTTAACAAAAGACAAACGATTAATGACAGTATCGGGTTCACTTAACCTTGCTAAGCCAGAAAGAAACCCAAGGAGAAACTTGGCTATCCGGCCTTCTGCTTTACCACTGACGGACCATTTTGAAACGAAACAAACACGTATTTGAGGCAGGAAGAAGATGAGGGGTTGCATGGTGTGATTTTGGGTGGATCTGGGAATTTTAGGGTTTCCGGTGCTAACCTCAGATCTGAGATTCTAGGTGATGGAAGGGGATTTGAGAGGAACTGTTTGGAGATTTGGGATGGGGAGGTGGAAAGGAGTTCATGGTGTTAATTCGGTGGCGATTGGACGCCGGCGCCGCCACCAAATGGTGGGAAATTCTGGGGCGGTTACTAGGGTTTGGGGGGCAGGGTTCTGAAGTTGGGGTGTTGGGACGATGAGCTGAGGGGGGGGGGTGTTCGAACATATATATACTCACCAGACTTTAGTTCTGAGCCGTTCGATCAAGTGGGGATCAACGGCTCAGATTGACACTGATCGAAACGACATCGTTTCGCCTGAAGGGGAATCCAGACTGGGTAGAGGCGGGTTTGCGTTGGACTTGTACAGATCTGGAGGCAATTGGGCTGAAGGGGGTTTAATTAAGTGGTCCAAATCCAAATTTCCTTTTGTTTTTTTTGAATCTTTTCTCTTTTTCAATTTCCAAATTTCTTTTCTTTTCAAAATTAGAAATAAATTCTAAATTAATTATTAAAACTAATAATATCCTATCAAATTAAACTATTTAAACTCTAAAAATAATTACCATACTAATTAAATACTAAATTAAAGAAAGCTAACAAAATTCGAGAAATAAAAATACAAAAATGAACTATTTTTGTAATTTTCCATTTTTATAAAACACTAAATTACTAAATATTTCAAACATGCAGAAAATTAAATCCTAAATGCAAATGCAACATATTTTGTATTTTCCATTAATTAACAAACGAAATGCACAGGCAAAAATGCAAATAATTAACAACAAATGCCACAAAATCCACAAAATTGCAAATAATGAAACGAAATTACTTTCTTTTGAATTTATGAGAGTATTTCATGTAGGGCAAAAATCACGTGCCCACATCCCCCAAAAAACGCAGCGGAACATGAGATTGTATGAGTAGGGTACGAGCATTTTCAATAAGATGTCTATTCTTTCTTTCAGCTACCCCATTTTGTTGGGATCTGTACAGACAAGATGTTTGATGAATAATCTCATGGGAGTTCATAAACTACTGAAATGGGGAAGACAAATACTCTAGGGCATTATCACTACGAAATATGCAGATACAAACCCCAAATTGATTTTGAATTTCAGCATGGAATGTCTGGAAAATAGAAAACAACTCAGATCGATTTTTCATCAAAAATATCCAAGTGCACCTGGAATAATCATCAACGAAACTGACAAAGTAGCGGAATCCTAAGGTAGAACTAACCCGACTAGAACCCCAAACATCTGAATGGACTAAAGTAAAAGGTGACTCTGCTCGATTGTCAAGACGCCGCGGGAAATGGGAGCGGGTATGCTTACCGAGCTGACATGACTCACACTCTAGAGTGGACAAGTGAGATAAGACAGGTACCATTTTCTGAAGTTTTGACAAACTGGGATGTCCTAACCGTTTATGTAATAAATCTGGTGAATCAGTAATGGGAGAAGTTATTGGAGGAAGACAAGATGCGAGTCCATGTGATTTTGCAAGGATAAGGTAATAAAGTCCATCTGATTCACGTCCGGTACCAATGATCTGCCCTGTACTGCGTTCCTGTATAAAAACAAGGTCATAAAGAAATAAAACAGCAGATTTAAGTGATTTGGCTAAGCGACTAACAACTATGAGATTAAAAGGACTACCAGGAACATAAAGAACTGAGTCTAAAGGTAAGGAAGGAAGTGGACTTGCTTGACCTATTGCAGTTGCCATGGCTTGAGACCCATTGTCCATTGTGACTATTGGAAAATATTAAGAATATGAGATACTAGTGAAAAGAGATTTGTTACTAGAAATATGATCAGATGCACCTGAATCAATTACCCAAGACTTAGAAGGTGAAGATTGGGAGACACCAGTCATGGTACTATTTGTTGGAACAACGGAGGTTAATCCTGAAGATGTCTGTTTACGTGCTTTGTACTGAAGAAACTCAATATAATTCGATAAAAAAACCATCTGGATTGGATTTATTGCATTTAATCCGACGTATTGTGAGTTAAAGACTTCAGATATGAATTCCATTATAATATCATGCCGGAAAAAGTAGAAAATTGCTGGGGATCACTGTTCACGCTGGAAAAATCATTGTAGCTCGCCGGAAAATTCCAAAGTTGTCGGAATCTGTTGAAAATGGTATCAATGGACTCGGAATTGCAAGGAGATGAAGCTGTCCTGAAGAAATTTTTTCAAAATCTGACCGGATGGGGTCACACACGCCGGCGCGTATGACAGACGCGCCGCCGGAAATAGTTCTCCGACAGGCGCGTGACAGTGCGTGGCTAACTATTTTCCGGTGATTTTTTCTGGGGTTTGGTCGGATATCTCTTGGGAACCTTGTGGTGGTGTTGGATTTTGCACAACACTGATAATTAGTGACTTTGACGCAATTAGTCACTTAGGTCACCAAAAAATTGCATGGTGACAAAGTTCTTTCTTCCCGGATATCGCTGGAATGACGCACAACGATCTCTTCTCACCGATGCTCTAATACCATGTGAGAAAGTACGGTGACTGAGTTCTCCTTATATGGCTTGGGCAATCCTCACCTCATGAGCTAGCTTTTGGGGTTGAGTTAGGCCCAATGTCCATATCTTATCATTGTATCAAAGCCGAACCCATCCTAGTTCTTTGTTTCACCGATGTTGTGCCCCCATATTATATTGTTCACGTTCCAGTTGGCAGGTCTGGACGTGCGGGGAGAGGGGGGGGGAGGGGGTGTTGAGTCTCCCACATCGGCTAAGGGATGGGGGACTTGGTCTCCTTATATGTCTTGGGCAATCCTCACCTCATGAGCTAGCTTTTGGGGTTGAGTTAGGCCCAATGTCCATATCTTATCATGTACCATGTACGCGACCACCTACATATTCATGTAACCATATAGTAATATTCATTATCTTTGTTTCTTTCATACCTCCCGTGGAGGTGAGTTGTGATATTTATTCAACCACGCATAAATGCATTCTTATGCATAATTTGTATCACATATCACATTTTCAACGAATGGACTATAATCATGTGAATGTGTCTCGTATTAACATCCCACATTGATACATATTCCTTCATCTTTGGAGGACAATTTTGAGAACCCTTATTGTTCTCCTTTTTACAATTACCATAATGATGACTGTTATTATTTGATCTTTGGCACGCCCACGTAAATTAGTCAATCACTTGTCTTTATTTAGACTTATTATGCATCGCTATCACATTCACTTCAAGAATAGAGCAAATCAAGTGGGACAAACTTCATGCATTTTCATGAAAAATACATTATTTTTCTTTAGTCATCATTATATCATCAATATGGTACACTGAGGCTCAAACTCAATGCCATACCTATATAAAGGTATGATAGGTCATAATGTGTTGGGACTCGAAACTAACGTCTTATTATCATGGTGCACTAGGACTTAAACCCAGTATCTTACCCTCAAGGTGTGATGGGACTTGAAACCCATCGTCTAACCCTCAACCAATGTCATAATAGGTGAAAATGCACTGGGACTCACTCTCGAGCCTCTAAAAATTTATCACTTTGTGACTATATGCACAAGTAAATTAATATTCAAGTAGACATATGAAATATAACTATTCTTGTGGTCAGAACATTTCTTGTAAACTCTATTAAAGTTTAAATGGATCATAAATCATTGTCATAATATTTCTTGAGCCTCTCTCAAAGATATTGTTGTTCTCAGGGTGTACCATATCAATTGAATTTGATATAACGCTATATACTTTCTCATAGCTTTTCTTTCTATTGGTAAAAGTGGTGTACACCATAACTAACACCACCAGACAACCGTCAAAGTAGAATTAAATTAGAAAAATTAAATTGGAGCTTAGAAAAGTTTAGAGACTCGTGCTAATAACGTGTTAAGAAACATAGCTCAAAGTAATAATATAAAACAAGAAAATAGACAAGAATGTAGAGAGCAAGAGATGAGAGCTTCTTATTTCTTTCAAGTATTTTGAGTATGTACAATATAACTTCATTCTCTTTTTATCGTATTACATAGATGTATTCAAAAGAATGTCTTAAACATGACATTAAACATTTGAGATCATGGAGGAGGTTATGAAGGTGTGGGAGTTACAATCATAATGGTAAGAAGTAGTGGGAGGTTAATGGAGAAAAGTAGTGGGAGTAATTTCTTTAGGAGTTATAGACATCCACTATAATATTTCATAACATTATTAAAAAAATTATGCACTATTATATAATAAAGGCATAACAAAAGTTAATAAATAAATACTTTTCAAATGAAAGATTTATTTAAATTTAACTATCATAACAGTCTTAGTGGATAACGTACAATAATTTTTATTTTAATTATGACATAAAATACTCTCAACTTAATGATTTATAATTAGGAAAAAAGTAATTTTGAATAGTCAACGATTTATTAAGAAAATTTGAGAATTTACATGGTTAGTTACATACAATTGCATAAAGTTCTATTAGGCAAGCCCAGTAAGCTGAGCCTTGGGCGTTTCCGGGACGTAAGCCCCGATGGCCGATGTGTAAGTCTTACGGAACTAAGCCACACACATAAGCCCAGGGGCGTTTTACGAGTTCTCCACCCCAGAGCGAACTCCGGACGAGTCCCAATTCCGCCTTTCTATGTTTTTCCGTAAAGTTTTTTCTTATGGGCTGCTACTAAAAAAATTATAAATAATTTCACTAACCCAAATTTAGCTTTACTAGCTAACAATTTTAAATTAAAAGAGTTGAGAAAGATTTGATCCCTGTTTCTATGCGTGTATAATAATAATAAAAAATAACCACTTGCACAATTCCTTTATTAATTATAATTCAAGCCAATAATCTAAAGCCACCACCTTAAAGTCTAAGAAAAGAAAATAATATGATTGATAATGGCAGCAATCTAGTAGGTTAATATTTGCTTGATCTGATCAATAATTTGTCACGGTGGGGATTTTTTTCACCTAAACTTTTGTTTTCATCAATTAGTACAGAAAAGAAGAAATTATTTAACCAAATAATTACTCTCTTCGTCCCAAAAAGAATATAAATTCGGAGTAATAGGATTTCCACGTCTGATTTTGGTGTGAATCTGCAACATTTATTTCTTTTTTTAAAAAAAAAATAATATTTATTATTTAGAAATTAGATTAAAAATACTAGTGATTCAATATTTTATAGTTATAAGTAATTTGAAAGAATGTTTGGAATGTAATACTGCGGTTAAAACACAAGTTTCTAGCCTCACATCAACACCCCACACTTAAACCATTGCTCGTCCTTGAGCATTTAAACTACGCTTTACCTAGGGATAACCTTACATCAAACAACCTCCCTGATACACCATGCCAAGAATAATTAAAGTAGACTGAGCACCTTATCATAACATCCCACCCTCAAGATTCGATTCAAAAGTACCATGCATTATTCACAACTCGCCCACTCACTCTAACATAGAGGTCAATGACGTTACCTTTCCTTCGTGAATCAAGAGCCCTCACACAACAAAAGAGAGTAGTTCCACATAATAAATTTAAGACAATTAGGAACAAGATAGAAAGAATTCACTCACTCTCAGAAATAATATTCATATGCCATAAACGATGCACAATAGGCTTGCCCGTAGTGTACTACTCTACTAATCGAGCTCATTCAGTCTATAATCAAGTAGGACTTTAATTGGTTGTAATGCAGGCTGCGGGTTGGGTAGGATACATTTGGATATGAGTGACTACACCTCCCTTAAGCACTTTAATACATATACTTAAACACTCAAGCCCATCCTTACGTCAAACAAAAACTCTTCCTTCACCTCAATGTATATTACCCCATACTTCTTTTTAAGCACAATTATATCGAGAGCACCACTATCAAATAATATTTTTTACAGCAATATGACTATATATATATTTTTTTCTTTTCAGTGGCTCTTACTTGTCCAAACCAGTGCACCTTTCTCCTTATTTTATTAGCTCCACTCAAAAGCCAAACTACCCACCCCACTCTTTAACCTTTTCAAGGTTCATTATAATTCAAGTGCTCATGAGAGGTAAAAAAGGTTCAAATATATGGTCAATTCAAACAATTGGGTAAGGCTTGTAATGTGGTTGCCAAAGAACATGATTTTAGGCTTGAAGGAGTTAACTATGATACATAACAGTTAGGCAGGTAATATATATATATATATATATATATATATATATTGCTCAACAAGGAAACGCCTATATCACTTCCAAAACCGAACAAAATTACTATTTCTCTTTGCAAACACACAGGCAAGTTCTAGGCATCAAATGTAAAGCACCGAATAACACAACTTTACACACACATGGCACATAACTCACTCAGGATTGGACTCATCAAGATGCTCTAGTCAAAGCAGTTAAACACAATTATAATCATACAATTTAAGGCACTTATTCAAGAGTCAAGAATTGAGCGTAGGTATCACAACTAAGGCACTTACCACTCTCAAGGCATATGCAGTTAAGGGAGATTGATCCTTTAAATTAGCTTTCTGTCTAAAGATTCTTAATTCCTAAAAAATAAAAAGATTTAACTATACCTAGTTCAAGCAAAACCGAGAGAGAATTCTTATACTACCTAAAAACAAAAAATACTAAAATAAAAGACATATTTTTGGATTTTTACATATATATAATTTTTTTTCCGACTCATCTCCCTCAAGAAACCAGTCGACGAAATCCATCGTCGGGAAGATTCGAACTAAACACTTAATTACTAACTATTACAGGCCGATAGAGTTCAGAGTTATAGTTTACAGACCATAATATCTATGCAAGCAAGAAACAAATCAAACAAAACTAATTGGCAAATAAAAAAATACAAGTACAATTAAAAGAAGCACCCCACCCCACACTTAAGAGATTGCATTGTCCCTAATGCAAAACACTAAAATCAAGAATGAAAAGGTGACTCCCTGAGGCCCAAGGCCTAATCATCAGCACCCTCGAAGGTGCGCAAATACTCCTCATCATCGAAGGGAATGGAGTTCACATCCTCATCTAGTGGGAGTTGTCCTCCTCTTGCCAACCCCAACCACTGCTGAGTGACAGCAGAAAGGGGGTGATCTTACTGCAACTCCTCCAAGTCGGTCTCCCCCGAGCAATACGAAGGTGAAAGTCAGCAAATAGTAGCTGTAGCGTCTCCTTAACATGGACCAACCTCTGGTCCGAATTAACATCAGTAGCGGGGGGGGGGGGAGGGGGGTCTATCACTGACGTAACATCATAGGCCTTGATAGGATAAGTCATTGTAATAGTCCGGTCATAGTAAAACTCCTCCTCTACATGGTGTACTCGCAACAATCGAGTGATCATACTCGGGTAATATAGACGGCGGGCCCCAAGTGGTCGCACTCTGGCCATATGTTCCAGCATGAGTTTTCCAAGATTGACCCACATCCGGGTCAACAAGGCATAGATCAAACACACTTTCAGTCGTGGGACATCAGTGTCACTTTGAGTGGGCATGATTTTGGCATTAATCAACCGCAAAACAACCCTGGCTGACCGCTGGAATGTACCCTTCTTCATGTCCTTATGGAATTCATTCGCATCCTGTGCCCATGCGGCAGAATAGTCAGTGCCACATAGCAGTTGGCGGATAGCCGGATAGTTTGGCCGACGAAGAAACCTCTAAAAGAGCTCGTGGGAATGCTCTGTAAAGCCCATAATCCGATTGATCACCTGGGAGGAGAATGGAATCACTTTACCCCATGCCTGCACTTCGTACACAACATCTAGGCTGTCCTCGGATGCCAGTTAGCATAAAATTCTTTGACTAGAGTCACATTCACCACATCACCTGGACGGAACAAACTGTCAAAACCCAAAGACCGAATGTTGTTGTATATCTCACTATATTTGTGGGCCAACTTCCCATCGTCAATAGCAACCTCAAGCTCCGGTGGCACCGCCGGGATAAATGTCTGGAACTAGCGTCGAGCATGGGATGGGATAGCCCGTATACCATATTTGCACGCTGGCACCTCATCCGTATCAGGGTCAATGCGCTCCTCTTCCTCCTCCACTGGGGCGGGGGGAGGTGTCCGTCTACCACCTCGACGGTTACTAGAAGCAACCTCAGAAGAACCAGTGTTAGAGCGTTACTCAGGGGGTGAGACATTGTACCTGCACAAGACAAACCATATTAGCCACAACATGTAAACCAAAGCAAGACCAAATGGGATAACCACCCCACACTTATGTTATTGGCATGTTCATAGGTAAAATGTATATCAGCGACTCAGACTACCCCATTAGAAGTGCGCCATAAGCAATCAACAACCCACCCAACCACCAACATAATATAACAATCACAAAACCACGGACTATACTAGCTTAAAATACAAAATTAAGAAGCTAATATAGTAACTAAGAAGAGAAAGAAAAGAATTATACTAATGCACTACTAACAAACTTCAGAAAGTACAACACAACACTACACAAGCATATAGCATGAATCGAACATTCCAATTAGCACATAGCATCACATTATCGCATAACAATTATCCTCCACTAAGCTACAATGTCACCTTCTATGTCATTGAGACATTTAATCAAGCACATGGTATTCACCAAAGTCACCTCATAATTTCAGCTTTAATTTTTCCAAGACTACAACACAACCAAACCAATCAACCATCCTACAACCACCGCAATGTAACAAGGGCACAAAGTGCTCCAAATTTGTACAAATATTCCACCTATTTTCGGCCATAAAGGCACCTCCACCCAACTTCACCGTCAAACTATTCTATATGCACCAAGACATATTAAAAATATTACACAATTATACGCACAATGGAAACCTCACAAGTTAAGCACCAATCATGGCCAAAATAAGCAAAGAAATTGAAAAACATTAGCACCACTATACTACCTAGGGTTTAGTTCATAATAAACTACACTACTCAACTGCAATAAATTACTCAAAGAAAAGAGATGAGAGTAGAGGAACACCTACGTTGATGATGAATGGAAGGGATGGGAGGTGTGTGTGGGAAAGAAATTTGAGAAGAAAAGAGAGTAAGGAAATTGGGGGGAGGGATGGAGCATATCTTCTGTAGGGAATGAGAAAAGAGTAGGGGGTGTGAATGAGTGTTAGTTAAAAGAAACAAAAAAAAAATATTTTATGTTTTTTAGTTACGCACTGCCGCGTCGCACACTGCGGCGCCCCATGCAGCGCTGTAGTGTATTTTTATCAGAGCTGCCTGGAGTGGCACATGGCACGGTGCCACATGCGGCGCATTAGGCCATTTTTCACAAAGTTAGCTTTGTTTTCGACATTTAGCTTACGGTTGCACCCCGACTCTATTATGTACTTATTCTATGTCCAATTCATGCTTGTACCTGCCCAAAAAAGTCTCACACTAATAACTTCTAATAATCCTAAACTAAAATTATGGGTTAGTGAGGTTAACAATTGGGTTGCCTCTTAACAAGCGCCTGATTTAACGTCGCAACACGACACAGATAAGTGCATTTAAGGTACGCTCAACATCGGAGGCTCGATCAAATGGGTCACTAACAATCCCTTTGCCTCATCCATGCCCACATAATGTTTCAACCTGTGCCCATTGACTCTGAATGTGCGAGAGTCATTTTCCGCAGCAATCTCTACGGCACCAATGGGGTGAATTTCAACCACACGAAATGGCCCTGACCATCGTGATTTCAATTTGCCCGGAAATAACCTTAGTCTTGAGTTGTATAGAAATACCGTATCTCCAGGTTTAAAATTCTGCTCAATAATATTTCTATCATGTATCATCTTCATTCTCTCCTTATACAATCTTGTGCTCTCAAAGGCGTGATATCTGAACTCATCAAGCTCGTGCAACTCCGTTACTCTACTTGTGCCCGCATCTTCAATATCAAGATTCAACTATCTCATTGCCCACCAACCTCTATGCTCTAACTCTACTGTAAATGACACGCTTTCCCAAACACCAACTTTTATGGAGACATGCCGATTGGAGTTTTGAAAGCAGTTCGATAAGCCTAAAGTGCATCATCTAACT
This sequence comes from Nicotiana sylvestris, assembly GCF_000393655.2. NCBI lineage: Eukaryota > Viridiplantae > Streptophyta > Magnoliopsida > Solanales > Solanaceae > Nicotiana > Nicotiana sylvestris. The sequence goes on along the minus strand of NC_091057.1, from coordinate 56,873,432 downwards.
TTCTCGCCAATATGTTCTAGTAGCATTCACAGTCTTAGTCAACACACTCTTTATTTCTCTGTTCGAGACTTCCACTTGCCCACTTTTTTGTGGATGATATGGGGTGGACACCTTGTGGCGTACATCATACTTATCTAACAACTTCGCAAAGGCTCGATTACAAAAGTGAGTGCCTCCATCGCTTATTATTTCCCTTGGGGGTGCCAAATCGGCTGAATATGTTCTTTTTCAAAAAACCAATTACCCCTTTTGCATCATTTGTAGGGAGTGATGTAGCTTCCACCCATTTGGACACGTAGTCCAGTGAGACGAGTATGTACTTGTTGCCATATCAGCTGACGAACGACCCCATGAAATCGATCCCCCATACGTCAAACACCTCTACCTCCTGAATTGGGTTCATAGGTATCTCATGTCGGTAGGAAATATTCCCGGTTCGTTGGCATTCATCACACCCCTTTATCCATAGATGTGCATCTTTGAACAATGTTAGCCAGTAAAAGCGTGACTCCAAGACTTTCGTAGCTGTCCTTACTACCCCGAAGTGCCCACTATATGGTGACACGTGACATGCCTACAAAATAGAAGACTGACCTATCTCGGGGATACATCTCCGGATCATGTTATCGACACAAATCTTGAACAGATAAGTCTCATCCCAATAATACATGCGACAATCACGAAAAAACTTTTTCTTTTGAATAGAGGAAAGGTCATAAGGAATACCGCTCGCCAGGTAGTTTGTAATATTTGCATAGCATGGCGCTTCCTCGAGACTCATGGCTAGTAGTTGTACATCTAGAAAAGTTTCCAGAATCTCTTCTACCTCAACCTTCTTTTCAGCTCCTTCCAGCCTAGACAAATGATCAGCTACTTGGTTCTTCATTCCCTTTCGGTCACGGATCTCCAAATCAAACTCTTGCAGCAGTAGCACTCATCTAATCAGGTGCAATTTTGACTCCTTCTTCTCGATTAAGTACCTGAGAGCAGCATGGTCAGTATAAAAAATTACCTTCGAATCTATTATGTATGACTTGAACTTGTCAAATGCGAACACCACTGCTAGCATCTTTTTCTCAGTCACAATGTAATTTAGCTGGGCTCCACTCAACATTCTACTTGCATAGTATATTGGATGCATGATTTTATCTTTTCGCTGCCCTAGAACTGCTCTCACATCATAGTCACTCACATCACATATCAGCTCAAACGGCTTCTCCCAGTCAGGAGAAACTATGATAGGTTCTGTTACCAGTCTCTTCTTCAATTCCTCAAAAGCTACCCTGCAGTCATCAAAAAACACAAAAGGGCGATCTTTTTCAAGCAATTTAGACAAAAGGGTTAGCAATTTTGGAAAAATCTTTTATAAATCTCCTATAGAAACCAGTGTGCCTAAGAAAACTTCTGATTGCTTTGACGGAGGTGGGTGGTGGAAGCTTTTCTATCACATCAACCTTTTCTCGATCCACCTCAATACCTTTACTTGACACTAGGTGCCCCAAGAATATACCTTCATGTACCATGAAATGGCACTTTTCCCAATTGAGTACTAGATTTGTCTCGATAAACCTTTTCAAAACTCTTCTCAAGTTCACAAGGCAATCATCGAATGAGTTCCCCACCACTGAGAAGTCATCCATGAAAACCTCCATTATCTCTTCTACCATATCTGTTAAGATGTCCATCATGCACCTTTGGGTGCGTTGCATAGGCCAAATGACATTCACCGAAAAACATAGATTCCATAAGGGCAGGTGAAAAATGTTTTCTCTCTATCCTTCGGGGCAATAGAAATCTGATTATACCTCGAGTACCCATCCAGAAAGCAAAAGTGAGACCTTCCTACCAATCTATCTAGCATCTGATCAATGAATGGTAGTGGGAAATAGTCCTTCATGGTAGCCAATTTCAACTTCCTGTAATCCATATAGATTCACCAACCTGTGACTGTTCGTGTAGAGATCAATTCGTTCTTCTCATTTTTCACTACCATTATACCTCCTTTTTTTGGTACACAGTGAACTGGGCTAACCCAGTTGCTGTCAGAGATGGGGAATATGATTCCCGCATCTAACCACTTGATTACTTCTTTCTTTACCACTTCTTTCATGTTGGGGTTCAGCCTTCTTTGATGTTCTCTGGAAGGTTTGTGCCCATCTTCCAGTAAAATCTTATGCATATAGAAGGCTGGGCTATTCCCCTTAATGTCTGCAATGGTCCACCCAATTGCAGTCTTGCACTCAGTCAGTACCTGCAAAAGTTGTTCTGCCTGCACATCTAACAAACTGGATGAGTTAATAATAGGTAGAGTTGAGTTATGTCCTAAGAATGCATAACTGAGATGGGATGGTAGTGGTTTTAGTTTCAACTTTGTTGGCTCTTCTATTGATGGCTTAGTTGGAGGAGTTTTTCTTTCCTCTAAGTGCAAGAGCTCAAATTCGAGCTCCCTTCTCCAAAAACCTTGCCCTTCAAGAGCAAGTACACACTCTGCTAAGTCTTCACCATTAGCTTTATCTACGTTCATGAGATATGCTGCTAGAGGGTCTTTGATGTTCAATGCCTCATCTTCCTCCTCCAAAACTACATCCACCACATCTATTAGAGAATAATTAGCAAATTCGCTGCGTCTCCACATAGATTTCTGCACGTTGAAAGTTATCTGTTCATCGTTTAATCTCATCTTGAGTTTTCCAGTCTTACAATCAATTAAAGCTCTCCCAGTGGCCAAGAATGATCTTCCCAAAATTATGGGAATTTCCTCGTCAACCCAACAGCCAAGGATGGCAAAATCTGCTAGGAATACAAAGTTCCCAACCTGTACCAATACATCATCAAGAATCCTAGAGGGCCTCTTCACTATTTGGTTAGCCAGCTGTAGTAACATAGACGTAGGTCTAGCTTTTCCAATGCCTAGCCTTTTGTAGATACCCAGAGGTATAAGGTTTATGCTTGATCCCAGATCACATAGTGCCTTAGCAAATGCAAAGTTGCCTATTGTGCAAGGGATTGTGAAATTCCCTGGGTAAGACAACTTCTCAGCTATGGGTCTCGTCACAACAACACTACAGATCTGAGTCAGAGTAATCTTGGCCAAGTCTTGAAAGTCGAACCTGCGGGACATCAAGTCCTTCATCATCTTAGCATAACCAGGCATCTCCTTTAAAGCCTCAATCAATGGAATGTTTATCTGAATTTGCTTCAACATCGCCAAGAATTTCTTGTACTACTCATCTTTCTTATACTTGGATAATCTCTATGGGAATGGTGCTGGAGGTCGCTTCTTCCATGTGATTTGATTTTTCTCTTATTCAGGAACTGCTTCTACTACCGGTTCCAGTGCAATCTTCGTCTCTTTCACAACCTCTTCTCCTTTGTTGGTGTTCTCTTGTGCATGTTGTACCGTCACCTCAGTTAACCTTACTGAATTGTCTAGCTCAATAGGTATTGACACCATTGTCTCCATCGGTCTGCTTTCACGAGCAATTTCTTACTCCAGATCTAAGTCTCTACCATTTCGGAGACTCACTGCCATCAGCTACTTCAGACCCTACTCTTTTGGATTGATTTGGGTGTCTGCAGGTAACGTCCCATGAGGATGATTATTTAGGGCCATGAAAATCTGTCCTAGTTGGATCTTAATATTTTTTATCACTGACTCATATGAGTCTACTCGGTCAGATAGTTTTCCAGTGGACCCAATCACTTGTTGCATCGTTCCCTCAAGTTTAGAAAATCCATCTTCTTGTCTCACAGTCTGTTGTTGTGGAGGTAGTTGATAAGCCTGCTGCTGATTTTGCTGGTTGTAACCTTGTTGACTTTGGTAAGGCACCATTTGGCCCTGTGGTTGCATAGCCCTATAGTTATTGTTGTTGTTGTACTGCTACCGAGCTGGTCTATATTGTTGATTCTGCTAACCCCAATTCTGCCCACCTGGTCTTGGTCCCCCATAGTTGGCCACATAATTTATGTTCTCCTAATATTGTTGGTTATCACCTTCAACACTCAACGAGCAAACATATGGTTGATTAATGTATGATGTACGTAAACCCCCATTAGTTGCATCAACTTTATGTACCTGCTTCTTCTAGCCTGATTCATCTACCTTTTTGGTGAGGATGCTCATTTGTGCTAGTAGAGTGGCCATATTTTCAGCTATGGAGTTGGTCAGGTCTAACACCACTGAGTGAACCACAGGAGTTATTAGAGTGTTTGTTGTCGTCCATCCTGAGTTTTGTTCCATCTTGTCACGTAGGATCTTGCTCTCTCTAAATATTTTACTAAAAAATGCTCCACCTGCTGAAGCATCAACATTGGCTTTCAAACTATCTACCAAACCCATGTAAATTCTCTGCCCTAATATCTGCTCCAGAATACTATAATGTGGACACGTAACCAGCAGACCCTTTAATCTCTTCCATGTTTCTTGTAGCGTCTCAGTTGGTTTCTATCTAAAGCTCAATATCTCATCAATTTAGTGAGCAGTCTTGTTGGGTGGATGAAATTTGTTCAAATATTGCTTGACTAATTCCTCCCAAGTAGTGATAAGTTTATGGGGAGTGAATTAAGCCAAGTCTGAGCTGCTCCTGTCAATGAGAATGGAAACAACAACAAACGCATTGCTTCTGGTGTCACATTGTGTTGCCTCTGCGTGGCACAGATTGACAGGAAGTTCTTTAGATGCTATTGAGGATCTTTAACGTATGACCCATAGAATAGTCCTTTGTTCTGCAATAAATATAACATGTTATTTGTGATCTGGAATAAATTCGCTTGTATCTGAGGGACTACAATGGAAGTTGCTAAGTTGTCAGCGGTGGGTTGTGCCCAATCATATAGTGTTGCTTCTGGCACAAGAGGTACCACACCCTGATCATTTGGGTCATTCACGTTGTCTCTGTTTTTTGGATTATCGTCTTCCATGTTTGGTTCAATATGTTCGGTTGAGTTCTGTTGTTGTTTGCCTTTTCTGTTTGCACGATTCAATTCCTTGAAAACTCTCTCAGGATTTGATAATGCTTCAAACAATTCACCAGTTCTTGAGGAGTTTCTAGGCATGCACCTGTAACAACCACGACTGCAAACGTTAGAATTTCAATGATCAGCTTAAATTGAAGAAAATTGACTACAGTAAGAATTTTTGCACTTCTTTTTACTGTAATTAATAACACCATCAATTCCTTGGCAATGGCACTAAAATTTGATCACGCCCAACTATTCCTTATAAAAAGGAAAAAATGGCTGCTACAAATATATTTCTGTTAACAAGTCCAGAATCGAATCCCACAGGGAATTAACCTATCTATCACAGCTATTGGACTCACAGAAATTCACGTATTCAATCTTCAGATATTTGAGTAACAAATTGGATGTTTATTAACTAAATATTACGTAATAAAAATGCAGTAAATAAGAATTAACTATAAACGGTTTGTAAGCAAGAATGGGAATGATCTAAGGTTCTGATTTCCCCTATTGTCAGAATCCTTTCCGCTATGTTTGCTATAAATTTGTCAAAGTCTTCTCTATCGATCATGAACACTCTGGCTGTCGTAACTCTCTCCCGAGTAATTACAACAATATACTAGACATATTCTCCCGAATTACGCTAGCTAGCTTTTAAGTACAGCTCACTTAAATCGCACCCAAGGTTTCGTTATCCCTAATCCGACCTTTAAACCCTTCTTATTGATCTCTCATATACGTTAGGAGTGATGATGCTCAACAACTACCTAAATATGCACTCCCTCCTGAGTAATGCACACTAAATAGGAACAGCTAATTGAGGGCCCTTCAATCAATAACAATAAGCATATAGTTGAACAAATAGAGATAATACTATGGCAAACCTATATTAACATAACAAGAAAATCATCCTCCAATAGGTTCCATCAAAACCCTAGATTAGGTGTTTATCTACTCATACTCATAGTAACAATTTTTTAAATAATTTGCACAATCAAATTACAAATTAAAGCTGAAGGAATGAAGAATTCGATGATAATCTCCTCCGAAAAATGGCTCCAAACGTTTTCTCCCTTCCGAAATAGTTTCCCCAGGTCTCCGATGTGTCAAAAGACCTCAATATAGCATTTTTATATGTATTTATACCAAGTAGAGTCTGGCCCAGACAAAACACCCTTTCCTACGCAAAATAGGACTTGGCTCTGTAAAATTTGTATAGGCGCGCCGCACGCTGCGACGCACAGTGCGGTATGCTTGTGGGGAAGTTCAGATAGCTATTTCTGACAGACTGTTTGAAAATTGCACAGATGCGACGTGTGCTGCAGCGCACTATGCGGCGCGACAGTGCAATTTCTCAGAGTGAAATTATTTCATCCTCTTTTGACATCCAAACTTAGTACACAAGCTCCGAACACGATCCCGACTTAATGCATTGGGCTTTTACTCAGACTTCAAAGCTCCAGATTGATCGATTTAGCTCCAAATTAATTTTTGAACTCGGGATCACTTCCTGCAAGGCATAAAACACGTACTAATTGTAATTCACTATCATTTGAGCTTAAGCACACGTAAAAATGTAGTAATTGAAATGTAATACTACGGCTAAAATACGAGTTTCTAGCCTCGCATCATATCATACCTACCCTTACATAATTATAACACTAATTTGTTACGCACCAATTGGTATTATAGTCTATCGGTATAAAACGCATAGAATTACTAAATACTTTCTGGTATAAAGTAGTATATATTCGATAAAATAATTAATGCATGCATAAACTAACTTAAACACCATTATTTTAAAAGTATATTAATTTATTAATTATATTTATAATTTATTGATAGCCAAGTTAATGAATCATTAATATATTATTCCAAATCACTTTCTCTTAATCAATGAAGATACAGATGCTACTGTTGGACCACATACTTTAGACCTTGAAAAGCTTAAGTCCTTAATAATTTTCCACTAAAGGAGATAAGAAACAAAGAATAAACTGTGAGAAGAATATTGGGAACAAATCTAGGAAATCTTCAAAAACACATGTCGGGTCCATGAAATTCTTATTTAGCATAAGAAGTGAATTGCAAGTAACCAAACAAGTGTGGTTTATGTCTCCTCTATTCTTCCCATGAAATATACATCTCTATGTTAGGATTAATTACAAACAATCAGGTCTATTTATAACATTCATCTATTATAACAACATTTTACTATAACAGTCAAATTTTATTTAGAAAATATTTCATGTTATATTATAATATATTTTCCCTATAACATCATTTCACTATAGCAGTCACTTTGAGCACCTAACTTTTGCCATACATGAAAATAACTCCAAAAAAATAAACCAAAAATAATTTTTAAGGGATTTTAGAAGTTTTCTTTATTTAGTTGCATTTCATGTATTTTTAACATTTTAAAATCATAAAAATGTCACATTCTAATTTCATGTCATCTTAGGTCCAATTTGCACGTAGGAATTAATTTTATTAAGAAAAATTACAAAAAATGGTCATTTTTACATATTTAGCTTTTAGTCTTTAGAAGGTAGTGTTTTTATTTAGTTTTAAATTAATTAGTTGTTTTAATAGATAAATAATTTTAAGTTTTACAAATTAGATTGATTTAGGATTTTATTAGATTTTAAAATCAGAGAAAAAGAAAAATGAAAAAAATATATTTTGATTTAGTCTTCCTACCCCAAAGTTAATTAGCCCAAATTTATGACCCAACTCCCTTCAAGCCCAAAACATTGAGCCCATACCCACTTCCCATTTGACCTAACCTAATTTCTACCCCTATAAAATAATCCCTAACTCCTAAAATAAAAAAAAGAGACCTAGACTACACAAAAAGAATGACAGCCTATCTTCTTCAAAAACAACAAAAATTCCCAATTCCAAAAGAAGAAGAAAAAACGGCAGCCGTGAATCTTTGAATCTTCCAATATCTACATTTTAAGAAAACGGTAGCACCCCTAATTCAAGAGAGTCGACGGCCATGACCTGTCAACTTTAGCAGCAAAGTCTCATGTATTAATTTGATTCTTAAAACATTTTAAGAGATTTTCTTTCTGGCACTTTTCTTTGGATCTTCGAAAGGCAATGAGAGAAGAAGATAAAAGAGAAATAATTCATTCACTATGAGAAGAAGACAAAGAAGAAATAATTTAGAAGCTGATTGAAATAGCGAATGAAATATCACGCATTATTGAGTTCAAAAATTCAGTGAGAACAGAGGAAGTGAACGGACGGGATTTTTCTCGTTCTGATTTCGGATTCGAATCCTTTTGATTTTCACGTCGAATTCTGGCTTCTTCTGATTTTCGATTCGGATTCCTATCTGAGGTGTTAGTCGACGTCGAGTTCGTTGGTTCAAATCCCTCTAGCGATTTGTTGCTATTTTCGTTCAAATTTTTATTGCCGGATTCATGTGTACCTGCTGATTTTCACATAGTGACAGAGTTAGCTTTAACAGCCACAGTTTCGTTCTTTTTGCATGTGTAACTGCTGAATATTTTGAGAAATCGAAACGTCCATTTCAGTGATTCTTGTACAACCAGGTATTTATTTTGTATTTGAAGTATTCATATGTTAGATATAATCTGTTGCTTATGGTGTAGATTTGATTTAGAGTTTTTTTCTTGTTTAATTTTGTTGGATATGCTTTAATTGTTCCATAAATTAGTCTACCGGTTTGGTTTGTTTACTTTGCTTTGTTTGAAATTAGTTCAAGACCTCTAAAAATTAGTTTAGATGTCTTACTGTATTCCCGGTTCAATGCGCTCATGCAAATGAGGAATATTTGGGAATTCTAACAAAATATTTTGTTGAAAGTAAACGTTTTCCAAGGTATAACATTGTTTAGAGTTTTTTTTAAGAGCTTAAGTTGTGTTTTAAATTAGTGTGGACCAAAGAATCGATTGGGTCAACAACCATAATCTAATTTTGGTTTGGTAAATGTTCCAAGTTTGATGGTTATTCTAACTTTGGAGTTAATAATGGACATGAATAACGTGCTAGCCTAATGTCCCTATGTATTCCATAATTATAATAATCAAATCTTATACCCCTCCAATAATTCCATAGCCCATGGCCTTACAATAATCTCAAATTAGCTTTAAGAATATTAATCCATGAACACTCGTAGTTTGCTTTAGGCTCGACTTAGATTATTATTGTGATTATGTATATGTTCGCGTAACATAATCGCGAATTTAATTCTAAAAAAAGTAACTCGAGGGATGCATTCGCGCAACTTCAACCAAACGTTTCTTAATAAAATAAACAAAGCGTTATTAATTGTGGACACGTTCGTGTGATATGATTTTTGACACGCCAAAGGAAAAGAGTATACGTACGTGTAACTCGATTCTTTAATTACGAATAATCAAGCATTAAAAGTGGTGAAAGATAAATGCACATAGATCCTAAAAATGAGTAGTTAAACAATTTAAGCCAAGTATAAATCGCTAAGCGACCGTGCTAGAACCACGAAACCTGGGAATACCTAACACCTTCTCCTAGGTTAACAGAATTCCCTTACTTAGAATTTCTGGTTCGCAGACTTTTAAATAAAGTCGAAAACTTCCTCGATTTGGGATTTAAAATAAATCAGTGACTTGGGAAACCAAATAAACTATTCCAAGTGGTGACTCTGATAAATTAAATAATTCCATTTCGATTAATTTCACTTTAATTGGAAAAACTCCCATATATTCCTCGGGGTAGTAAAAAGGAGATGTGATAGTTCTGGCGACTCTGCTGGGGATCGAACCTAGAATCTCTGGTTCAGGGTTCAAGAATTCGAGCTTGTTAATGTGATTTTTATTTGGCTTTATTGTAGATATTACTGTATTTTGTGGACTTAATGTGTTAATTGTCATTATCGCTTTGATATTACTTGAACTGTATTTAAATGCCTTCTTATGCCTCCCTTCCGAGTCTTCTAAAAAATATGTGCTCACGTTCGCGTGACCCACTTTTCTGTTAGAGTTATACAAAATAGAATAGGGTTGGGCAAGCAACAAGGCCGGGAAGACATTTGTACTCCCGGTACGTTGCCCCCTCCTCGACTCGAGTTTGCCCGCTTGGGTAAGCCAGGTCTAGAACACATCCCCAGGTTTAAATCTAGAATAACAAAACCTCATGCCGGATCCCTAGTAGGAATGTTTGTTTGCATCACGTGCATTTGACTTTGGGGACTCAACACAGGGGTTGGGTCCATCTAGAACAGGTGTACCCGAAAGAAAAGACCATCCTGATGCATCTTACGTGCTATTTGTACATTTATTTGTCTTGGCTTGTATGTTGATCGGATAAAGAAAGAAAATCAATAGAAAAACCAAGAGTAAGCTAGGATAGAGAATTTACCCGATTTTTGAAAATACCGGTATTTGAAAAATGCCACGAAACTCTGCCAAAATTTTTGAAAAAAAGGAAGGAAAATGTGTTTCAAAAAAAATGAGTCAAATATCATGTTTTTATGTCAAAATTGACCGAACTACGTAGGTCTGATTCTCACCGGATGTGAGATATGTAGGCAACCCACATAAGGTTCGGCCTCATTTTTTACAAAAAATAATCGAGTAAAGTGTAGTTTAGGGCTTTGGTCAAAAGAATAAGCTGACCCAGCTTCTGTTGTATTTTAAGCCGTTCTTACCGGAATAGCCTTAGATTACCTTTCAATTGTCGAAAGTCTATTTTCGGGAAGAACGGGCAAGTTTGTCTAAAAGGTGTTTTTCCAATATAATACTTTCCCCCGGCCTCAAAATTTGTTTGGAATTGCGAAGGGGCCACATTTGCAAAAACGACCATTTTTGCTAAAGTAGCATAAAAGGGGGTCTTTGTCCGTTGATTTTCTTTAGAAATTGAAAACTTGTTTTGAAAAAAGAGTCCATAAGAGTCAACCCTAACCTCAGCCCTCCACGGGTACAAATGAATACTGTCCAGAACTCATCACCAATGAATACTGTCCAGGACCCCTCGCAAATGAATACTGTCCAGGACCCGTCACAAATAAATAATGTTCAGAACCAGTCACAATCTGTCATAGAACGAGCTCAGTTCCAGCTTCGTATGTGCTGGAATGATTTAGATAAAGATGGCCAGGATTAGGTGAAAAAGCAGTTGGGTTCCCTTATAGACATCATGAGCATCAAACCCCGGGAGGATTTGATCAAAGCCTTGGTAACCTTTAGGGATCCTGTCCACAACGTGTTCTGTTACTCTAGAGGAAATGGCCAGATTCATTGACTTTGGTCAAGAGTTGAGGAAGCAACAACTCATATTCCCAAGGGCTCCCTCTGTGCACAAATTCTTCGATCTTCTGAATATTAGTAAATAAATGAAGAAGGACCATGTAAGCAAAGGTTGTTGTTCTTTCTACTTCTTATACTTCAGATTCGGGCATTCGGCTGGTTTTGAGACACAAGAAAAAGGGCTAAACAACAAACAAGATAAGAGCTGGCAAATTCATCGTTGGTTCACTTTTATCGTGGCATTTTTAAGGATCATGGTCTTTCCAAATGCGGAAGGGACAATAGACACTCGTATGGCCAGAATTGCACAACTCCTTACTACCAAGGAAGGTCACGCACTTGTTCCGTTAGTGCTGGCAGACATTTATCGTGCATTGACATTGTGCAAAACCGGGGCTTAATTCTTCGAGGGTTGCAAAATTCTTCTTCAAATATGGTTGATCGAACATATCCGCCGTCACCCCAAGTTCATGAGTTACGAGGTGGATGGGAACAACTTCATAATGAGTCATGAGGAGAGGGTAAAAGATTACAAAACTCCAAAAGGTTTTGAGGCTTGGGTTTCCCACTTAAAGGCAAGTCAAATTGAATGGAATCTAGGGTGGCTTCTGGTAACAGAAGTCATATACATGACAACTTCGAAAGGCTACTTAATGATGATGGGCCTGAGGAGTATCCAACCATATGCACCACAAAGAGTTCTAAGGCAACTGGGAAGGTATCAAGTGGTACCCGAAGATGTAGATTTGAGTACCCAAGTCATTGAGCTACACCCAAAAGCAACACTGCCTGAGGCTTTAGTCCAACGGGATTGGAATGGTTGCCGATATCTGAAAAGTGACACCCATGTGCCGGATCTTGCGAGAGGAGAAGTGGATCTGGATTATGCTGCATGGTTTGAGAGAAGGTTTTGTACAAATGATGAACCAGAGCCTGAGCCCGAGCCTGAGCCTGAAAGGACCATCAAGAGACCTCATGTTCAAGATTTTGATGATAAAATTCAGGAGAGGTTGGCTTGGGGAGAGAAGGAGAAAAAATATCAAGCCACCATTCGCGCTATGCAAGTAGAATTGAGAAATGTCGTATTCAATAACGATCTACAGGCACAAGAAGCTGAAGGTGAAAGAAGAAGGTTGGTCCAAGAAAATGAAGCTCTCCGAGCCTAAGTTCGGAAAATGAGAATATAAGCTGAGAACCCGGGGCAGAAGTAGAAAAGATGAAAGGCTCATCTACAGCCTGACGCAAAAAGTACGTGACTTTGAGGATGATTTGCAAAAGACTGAGTCCGAGCTAGTAAAAGTACGAACAAAGTTGGCCAAAAATTTAGAAGAACGAGCAACTTTCGTTTGACAATTGAAGGAAAGATATGACAAATGGGTCATGGGTTGGAAAAAAGAGCTTAATAGCCTTGAGGTCGAAATGACTAAACAAGCCAAGAACTTCAAGGCTAAGAGGGAGCAGTGCTACGCTTTAATGGAAAAACTAGAGGGGGAACTACCTCACTTGCAAGAATAGAATCATACGGCCACCCGGGTTTTGGAGGCTAGATCTCAGCAGATTAGGCAATTATTACAAGAAAAGTGCATCATCAGGGAAAGGGTTAGAAGAATCGCCGACTACATTGTAATGAAGTGCAACGAGTGCGAGGACATGACCAGGTCCATGTTCTTCGCCACGACCATGATCTTTGTTTGCCAGATAATGGATGATCTCTATCGCCTCCAGGATGACTTGGCGCATAGGCCTGCAGTAAGACCAATTGGTGTTCCTAAGGCAGGATTGGAGGCACTGATGTACTCCTGATTGTTTTCTCTTTTTCGAGTATGTATTTTCATTCCTAAAGTCTATTTCGAGTCTGTTTTAGTTTCTATTTCTCAAGTATGTAGGATCGAGTCTTTGTAATAGAGAAAAATTAGAAGTTTTGTTTTAATGAAATTTGAAAAAAAAACCAAATATGTTTTATTTATTTTGCATTTATTCCTTGAACTACGTGATAATCTGATTCACTCGACGTTGTGATACGTAGGAAATCCTCATTGGATCCGGTCATGATTTTTAAAATAAAAGATAAAATGTGGAAAAGAGAAAACCAAAAAGAAAAACCAAAAAGAAAAGAGAGAAAAACAAGGAAAAGAGAATAAGAGGGAAAATAAGAATGTAAAAGAGAGCAAGAGAAAGATCGGGGAGATAAACAAAAGCTAGGATGAGACATGCAATCGTTGCAAAACATGTAGAAATACATTTAACTGTATAGGTGCATCACACCCCAATATGCGATTCCCTATGTGTTAATTGCTTCAAACTAACCAGTTTGTTGTCTACTGTTGAGTCCAGGTTATGTTTTTAAGGTGGTTGGTTTGTGGTAACCTGGCTTTACACCCATACTTTACAAGATCTAAGGGCAGTGTAGAAATGTCGTCAGAAGGTCATCCACCAAAAATTCCCATCCCAGAGGATAGCCCACTATCGGTTATCCCAACCTCAGAGTCAGCGGCAGCTGAAGAGAATAGGGTGCTGCGCCTCCGCGTGCTGGAAATGTAGGATGCCTGGTCCAATGGTAGAGAGCCACCAAGTGCCATACCCGGTTTCCCCGAGTTACTTCCTAGAGCACGTGGAAATTCTAATGTCCCAATAAGTTACCCAAATACCCCATTTAGGTACCCCACCATCTCAGCTCACTTCACCGGAACACCTTCTAAGGTTCGCCCCCAGGTAGTTTCGGGAGTGGCCTCCAACATATTTACCGCACCGCCAACCTCGGCTACAGTACAACCAACTGTACCCAGGCCAAGATTTGATCCATCATCTTTCACTTTCCAAGTACCATCTTTTCCACGAGAACCTACCCATTTCACCACCAATTATTACCCTCAACAACCCCGGTACGAGTTTACCGCGGGGCAGGAGAAGGCTACAAAGAGCCCCGAGCAAGAGGAAATCGCTCGGAAAATGAGAAGCATGGAACAGAGCCTCAAGAGTATACAAGGCTTGAGCGGACAAAAGAGCATATCCTACGCTGATCTATGTATGTTCCCACATGTGCATTTGCCCCTGGGTTTCAAGACCCCAAAGTTCGAAAAGTATGACGGGCGCGGGGATCCCATAGCCCACCTCAAGAGATATTGCAATCAATTAAGAGGGGCAGGTAGAAAAAAAGAGCTCCTAATGGCTTATTTCGGAGAGAGTCTAGTTGGTATTGCATCTTAGTGGTACATGGATCAGTACATATCTCGTTGGCACATTTGGGATGATCCGGCTCGAGATTTTGTCAGGCAGTTTCAGTATAACATAGACATAGCTCCCGACAGGAATTCTCTATTGAATCTCAAGAAGAAGTCATCAGAAAGTTTCCGAGAATATGTTATTAAATGGCGCGAACAAGCGGCCAGGGTCAAGCCCCCGATGGATGAAACGGAAATGGTTAGTGTTTTTCTACAAGCCCAAGAAGCTTACTACTTTCAGAATATGATGTCTGCAATGGGGAAATTGTTTGCTGAGGCCATCAAGATTGGTGAGATGGTCGAGAATGGTCTGAAAACAGGGCGCATATTGAGCTAATCTGCCATAAGAGCTACATCCCAAGAAATTCAAAGCGGGTCCGGAGGTGTAACGAATAGAAAGAAGAAGGAAGAAGTGGCGATGGTGGCTTCAGGTCTGAGAAACCCTCGTCCACCCAGAGGTTACGTCCCTCCAAGCGCACCACAACATTATTATCCCCACTAGGATGTGGCTTATGCTATGTCCCCCCAGCCTTACGCGGTGATAAATGCCTAGCCATACGCTCGGCCTCAGCAACAGTTTAACCAAAATAGAGCTCCACTTCCTAGAAATAACCCTCCTCACCAAGCTCAGTATAATCCCCTACCTCCACAAAATAACTTCCCCTACAATGCCCATGCTCAGGAGCCACCCAGGAGAACAAACCTTATGCCTATTGGTGAGTCATATTCTAGCCTTTTCCCTAAATTGGTCCAAATGTGTTTGTTGCAACCCGTACTCCTGAATAGACAAAACCCCGAGTCACCTTCCTACCGACCCGGTACGCAATGCGCTTATCATTCTGGGTGGAAGGGCATGACACCGAAGACTGTTGGACTCTCAAAAGGGCGATTGAGAACTTGATAGAGCAGAAGAGGGTAGTACTGAAAGACGAAGAAATCCCCAATGTGACCAACAACCCATTGCCGGCTCACAATAACGGGATAGTCATTGGGATGATTTGTGAAGATAAAGAGTTTGACCCAGCTCTAAAAGCCATCATTTCCATAGCCAATGTGAAAAAGAATCCAAAGGCTACCGCAAAGCAAGATAAGGGGGATAAGAAGAGTAATTCCACTCCTCGAAGTGAAGAAAAGATTGTGGATACCGAAACAGGGGCAGTGCCCCCTAAAGACGCCATTCTTTATGTTCCCCGAGCTCACAGGAAAGAACAATTGATGCTGAGTCCTCTTAAGAGGTTCGAGCTAAACAAGGGACCCAAGATGTATGCACCTAAAGGGACATATGTGGCGCGGGGGTCAGTAATTTCACCCAAGTTGAGCGAGCCCATGATCATTAGCCGCGCACCGCAAAGGCCTATAAAAGACCCCACTGCAGTCTGTTGGAGCTACAACAGAGCAATTGTGACATACAAAGGGAAAGAAATTGCAGGGAAAGTAAATGAAACCAAGCCATCTAGGAAGTACCTTAATCTGGAGGAAGTGAACAATGCCAAACAAAAGCGCTTCCCACTCAAGAAGCCCGTCAGTGCTGAGGAGGCCAAAGAATTCTTCCGTAAAATGAAAACTGCAGACTATGAAGTAATAGACCAACTACGAAAGTCTCCCGCTCAGGTCTCGCTTTTGTCACTACTGATAAGCTCGACTGAGCATCAGAAAGTGTTGATAAAGACCCTCAATGAAGCTTATTGTTCAGATTGAAACCACTTTCGAACAACTGGAAAGGATGGCAGAAAGATTCTTTGCAGTCAATCAGATTTCCTTTAGCAAAAATGATTTGCCCCCGTAAGGGGCCGCCCACAATAAAGCCCTCCATATGGCAGTTAAATATGAGTGGTATTATGTGAAAAGAGTCATGCTGGATGGCGGATCTGGAGTTGATATATGCCCTCTCTCAACTTTGCAAAGAATGGAGATTGGGACTGAGAGAATCAGGCCTATCAATGTTTGTGTGCATGCCTTTGATGGAATCAAGAGAGACACCATAAGCGAGATTAATTTGATTTTGACTATTGGTCCTATGGATTTTGAGGTGACATTTCAGGTCCTAGACATGGACACTTCTTATAATTTCCTCTTGGGAAGGCCTTGGATTCACTCGGCAAGGGCCGTACATTCCACTCTCCAATAGATGGTGAAATTTGAATATGAAGATCAGAAGATTGTAGTCCACAGAGAAGATGAGCAGTCAATTTATCGGGACCCGTTAGTCCCATGTCTCGAAGCTAGGGAAGGTAGCGAGCATATAGTCTATTAAGCTTTCGAGGTTGTGGTCGCACATTAATGTGCGGAGGGAAGCCCGTGTCCTTAGCCCTTTCTGTCAAATGCATCCATCATGGTCGCTACTGAAATGATCAAGCATGGCTATAAGCCTGGGATGGGACTCTGGGCATCATTGCAAGGTATCACATAACCTATCACTTTAGCTGCCAGTGAGAAGTTCTTCGATATGGGTTTTCAAGCCACGACAGCTGATGAAACATGGGCAAATGAGCGAAAGAAAAATGGTTGGGTTTTGCCTCAGCCAATCCCACATCTTTTCAAGACATTCGTCAGACCCAAGTCTATAGAAGAGGAAGATGAGGCCTTCACGGCCGAAGAAATAGAAGAAATATGTGGAGCTATGAGGCAGATATTGTATGAAACCCACATGGTCCAGCCGGAAAAAGGCTTGAGCACCGCTGAGGTGCTGTTTGTGGGGCCCAATGCCAAGTTGCAAAACTGGAAGGCTACCCCGTTCCCAGTCAGGCGGGAATCCTGGTAGTCCAGTCTTGCAACCTTTTCTACATCATGAGTCGTTCTAGGGTGTAACTCGGATGTTTCTTTTAGTTTACTGTCTTTAAATTCCAATGTAAACTCTATTATCTTCAAAATTCAATGAAATGAAATCAATATTTCATCGTCTATGAATTTCTTTCTTTATTCTTTCTGATTTTTTTACTTTTCTTATTTCTTCCTTTCAGTTCTAATAATGCGGACTTAAATACCTGACATGCTTGTAGACTTCATGCCCAGATCATAGCACGTTGTCTAACTGTGAAATAATAAATCAAGAACCGGAATATGATGAAGAAGAGGTTTTTAGGGAAATAAATCGAGAATTGGAACAATTCGAGAATAAACCTAAGCCAAACTTAAATGAAACCGAGCTGGTTAATTTGGGTAGTTCTGAAGAGGTCCAAAAAACCATGATAAGCATTCATACGGATGAAAGAATTAGGGATGCACTGATCCAACTTTTTTTTGAATTCAAAGATGTGTTTGCTTGGTCCTACGATGATATGCCAGGATTAAGTGTTTATCTAGTGTTGCACAAATTGCCAACTTACCCCGATTGTCCCCCTGTACAGCAAAAACAAAGAAAGTTCAAAACTGACATTAGTGACAAGATCAAAGAAGAGGTCACCAAGCAGTTGAAAGCAGGTATGATCAGAGTGATCCGATACACCACATGGTTGGCTAATGTAGTCTCAGTGCCAAAGAAAGACGGGAAAACCCGAGTGTGTGTTGACTATCGGGATTTGAACAAAACAAGTCCTAAAGACAACTTTCCTCTACCAAACATCCACATCCTCGTTGTCAACTATGCCAAACATGAGATACAGTCTTTCGTGGATTGTTATGCTGGATATCATCAGGTCTTGATGGATGAATAAGATGCAGAAAAAATAGTCTTCACCACACCCTGGGGCACCTATTGTTACAGGGTCATGCCTTTTGGTCTAAAGAATGCCGGTGCAACGTACATGAGAGCTATGACTACCATCTTTTATGACATGATACACCAAGAAATCGAGGTGTATATGGATGATGTGATCATTAAGTCCAAGACACAGTATGACCATGTTCGGGACCTGAGAAAGTTCTTTGAGCGTCTGCGCAAGTATGATTTGAAGCTAAACCTGGCTAAATGTTCATTTGGAGTTCCTTCTGGGAAACTTTTGGGATTCATCATCAGTCGAAGAGGCATTGATCTAGATCCAATAAAGATAAACTCTATTTGGGATTTGCCTCCTCCGAGAACCAAGAAAGAGGTTATGAGTTTGTTGGGAAGGTTGAACTACATCAGCCGATTCATTGCTCAGTTAACTTCCACATGTGAGCCCATATTCAAGCTGTTAAAGAAAGATGCAGCGATTAAATGGACAGATGAGTGTCAAGAAGCCTTTGACAAAATCAAAGAATATCTGTCGAACCTGCCAGTCTTGGTCGCACCCGAATCGGGGAGGCCTTTATTTTTGTACCTGACAGTCTTGGAGAATTCTTTCGGCTGTGTCCTCGGGCAACACAATGTGACCGGGAACAAGAAGCAGGCAGTATACTAGCTGATCAAGAAGTTCACTAGCTACGAAGCCAAATACACTTTGTTGGAAAGGACTTGCTGCGCCCTAACTTGGGTCACTCAGAAGCTTAGACATTACCTGTTGGTCTATACCACTTACCTCATCACCAGGATGGATCCTTTAAAGTACATATTCCAGAAGTCGATGCCCACCGAGAGGTTGGCAAAATGGAAAATCCTGCTTACCGAGTTTGATATAGTCTATGTCACTCGCACTGCAATGAAGGCCCAAGCTCTAGCGGATCACCTAGCTGAAAACCCTGTTGATGATGAATATCAGCCTCTGAATACCTACTTTTAGGACGAGGAAGTGAATTCAGTTGAGGTCATTTCAGAAGACACCAATGCTTGGAAAATGTTCTTCGATGGAGCGGTGAATGCAAAAGGTGTCGGGATTGGGGAAATCTTGATCTCACCCACTGGTCAACACTATCCAACCACAGTCCGGCTTTGGTTTTTCTGCACAAACAACACTGCCGAGTATGAAGCCTGCATTATGGGTATGAATATGGCAATCGACCAAGATGTGGAAGAATTGATAATCATGGGAGATTCGAATCTGATTATCCGACAAGCTCAGGGAGAATGGGAAACTCTGGATGTCAAGCTTATTCCATACAGGCAACATGTGGAAGATCTTAGCAAGCAGTTCAAGTCAGTCGAGTCAGTTACATTCCTCGTTTTCACAATGAGTTAGCCAATGCACTCACTACTTTGGCCTCGATGTTGCCATATCCAGGCAATGTCCACATTGACCCGTTGGAAATCCAAATTTGAGAAAGGCACGATTACTGCAATATGATTGAGGTGGAACCAAATGTTCAGCCATGGTATCATGATATCGAGAGATTTCTGAAAATGAAAGAATATCCCGAGCAAGCCAATGGAGACCAAAAGAGAACCATTAGAAGGCTTGCTAGCGGTTTCTTCTTGAGCGGCGAGATCTTGTACAAAAGGACTCCAGATCTTAACTTGTTAAGATGTGTGGATGCCGAAGAGGCCGGAAGAATCATGCATGAAGTACACGCAGGAGTGTGTGGACCCCATATGAATGGATACGTCCTGGCAAAGAAAATCCTTCGAGCAGGCTACTACTGGATGACCATGGAAAAGGATTGCTTCAGCTTTGTCCGAAAATGTCATCAGTGTCAGGTGCATGGCGACCTGATTCATGCACCACCTACAGAACTGCCTCATATGTCAGCACCTTGGTTGTTCGTTGCTTGGGGTGTGGATGTCATTGGGCCAATCGAGCCAAAGTCTTCAAATGGGCATAGATTCATATTGGTTGCCATTGACTACTTTATGAAATGGGTTAAAGCAGTCACTCTCAAAGCCATCACTAAGAAAGCAGTGGTGGATTTCGTGCACTCCAATATCATCTGCCGTTTTGGTATTCCTACGACTATCATTATGGATAATGCTGTAAACTTGAATAGTCACTTGATGAGGGAGATATGTGAGCAGTTCAAGATCACACATCATAATTCTACCCCTTATCGGCCCAAAGCCAATGGTGCTGTTGAAGCAGCAAACAAGAACATCAAGAAGATTCTTAGGAAGATGATCCAAAGTTCCAGGCAATGGCATGAAAAGTTGTCATTTGCATTGTTGGGATATCGCACAACTATGCGCACATCAGTCGGAGCAACCCCCTATCTATTGGTTTGTGGCACCGAAGCCGTGATACCCGCAGAAGTTGAAATCCCTTCTCTTCGGGTCATTGTTGAAGCTGAGATTGAGGACAATGAGTGGGTCAAAACTCATCTAGAACAGTTAACCCTAATTGATGAAAAACGGATGGCCGCCGTTTGCTATGGGCAGTTGTATCAACAAAGAATGGCCCGTGCCTACTACAAAAAAGTGCGGCCTATGAACTTTGAAGTGGGGTAATTCGTTTTGAGACGTATTCTCCCGCATCACAAGGAAGCAATAGGAAAGTTCGCTCCAAACTGGAAGGGCCCATACATTATCAGAAAATTGTTGCCGAAAGGGGTGTTGTACCTGGGAGACATTGAAAGAAATGACCCTGAAACTGCTGTAAATCCAGACGTGGTCAAAAGGTATTACGTTTAACCCTTTTGCGGTAATAATATTATCCGATTGGGATGATGAAGGCTTTCATTCTTGCAACCCCAAAACGTTTGTAAAAAAATCAAATCAAAACAAAAATAAAAACAAAAACAAAAGTTTCCCTGAACTACGTTCGACTTGATTCCGAAAGGATACGTAGGCAGCCTCTCTCTGGGGTTCAGTCACACCAAAAAAAATTCAAATTCCCCCAAAAGTAAAACTGGGGCAAATGTTATAATAGTTCGGCGACGGTTCGCCAGAAATATTCCAAAGTTGTAATTCAATCCAAACTCTTTTTACCCTAAATCTTGTTCAAGTCCTTTTGATCAAGTGATGAGAATGTTCGAGAATCGGAGAATGCGGCTGCTTGGATCCGATACAACCAGATGAGAGAAATAAAATAAGAGAGTCTTATTGGTGAAAACCCGCACGGGCACCGTAAGGCGATGGTAAGCAAAGAAATTAAAAATGAGAGAGTCTTGTTAGTGAAAACTCGTAAAGAGCACTATAAGGCAATAGTGAGAAGAGAAATGAGAGAGGTCAATTGGCGAAAACCCGAAAAGGGCGCCGTTGATCGAGAAGAAGGAATCCCTTACAACTATTGGCACTAAAAGAGTCCTGGCAAGGTTTCCCGGTTTTAAAACACAGGTCATAATGGGTTTATGAGAAGTTGGATAGTTGCATAGATCGGGTATCCAGTCCAAGAAGCATATCATGTCTATTGAAGTCTGCATGTACTCCAGATAAGTCCTTCTTTCCTTCCCCGAATGGGACACTTCTCTTTAAATTCATTTTCCTATCCTTTCTTTACTTTTCTTTGAATCCCTTTCGGTTTAATCCTCCTCCGAAACTAATACAAAAAAAGATGGCAAGATTAGTTTTACAGGGTTCTGCTTAGCAAAAGCAAAGTTTAGGAAAAGGCACTCAGCCTCAGCAGGTGCATCAAGTCGTCCTTGACTGGCCATGATGGTCGATGCTCTAGAGTCAAAAATTCTTGAAAAGGAAGGAATTCAAAGTTAAGTGCCCATAAAGGAAAAATGAAATGAAAAACCAAGCCCTACGGGTTAACCGTCATGTGAAATTTTGGGAAAAGTCAAGATACTCGGTTTTAGAAGAGAAATCGGTCTCCAGAAAGCCAGCAAGTAGTAAAGGATTTTAGCAAAAGGGTTGGGCCGAGATCAAATGATCAAAACAATCAAGGCCACAAACCAACCGCCGTTTCAAACTGACAAATTGTTCTTTATTTTGAAAATAGGTGCAATCTAAGATAAACTCACAAGAAGCAGGTGCAATAAAAGCAAGGTGCGCAGAGACCAGAATGGTCCTGCAGTTGAAGTTAACCCAAAAAGGGAAGTCCCTTTCAAACTCTTCATGCATTCTCTTAAATAAAGTATTAAAAGTGAAATGAAAACAAGAAGAAGAAAAATTAGAAAATCATGGTAGCCTAGGGTCCCCAATCTTTAGCTACGTTCTTCCAATATAGGGTCCCATTCCCTAGTCACTCTCAGCATAACCTGGTAGTCTTTTCTATTATAGGGTTCCACTCACTAGTTAATCCCCAACATAATCCAAGGATCTTTTTCTTTTTCGGCATAACCCGATGACTTTTCCGGCATAACCCGAGGACCTTTTTCTCTTTTTCAGCATAACCCGATTACTTTCCCGACATAAACCGAGGACCTCCTCGGCATAACCCGAGGACCTTTTCCGGCATAACTCGATGACCTTTCCCGGCATAACCTGTGGACCTCCCTGTTATAACCCGATGACCTTTTTCTTTTCCGGCATAACCCGATGACTTTCCCGGCATAACCCGAGGACCTTTTTCCTCCCCGACATAACCCGAGGACCTTTTTCTCTTTTCCTGCATAAACCGACAACTTTCCCGGCATAACGCGAGGACCTCCCCAGCATAACCCAAGGACCTTTTCAGGCATAACCCGATGACCTTTCCTGGCATAACCCGTGGACCTCCCCAGCATAACCCGATGACTTTCCCGGTATAACCCGTAGATCTCCCTGGCATAACCCGAAGACCTTTTCTGGCATAACCCGATGACTTCCCCGGCATAACCCGAGGACCTTTTCCGGCATAACCCGAGGACCGTTTTCCTTCCCGGCATAACCCGATGACTTTTCCGGCATAACCCGTGGACCTCCCAGGAATAACCCGAGGACCTTTTCTTTTCCGGCATAACTCGATGACTTTCCCCGGCATAACCTATGGACCTTCCCGGTATAACTCGAGGACCTTCCTACCTTTTCGGCATAACCCGACCATTTTTCCAGCATAACCTGGCAATCTTTCCAATTTAAGGCCCCCAATCCCTAGTTAATTTCATTATAGATATAGGGCTCCGCTCCCTAATATCTTTTTCCCAAGGATACACCATCCTGATTTTAATTGCTTTCAATAAAGAAATAGTTTAGATTTTGTTACAATAACTCACGAAATTTTCCTAGTGAAAACTGAGGCAGAAAAATTTCGTTCGTTTGTTTGTTTTTGTGCTTGAGTAGGTTTTTACCTTGATGCACAAGTTTCGAGGTGACCAAAAGAAGAAGTCTCGATTGAAATGAAAGAAAAGAAATGCAAGAAAAGAAGTGAAGTCTAAGTGTAGAAGCGGAGAAAAGATGTGGACTGCTCAAGACATGATTGAAGTCACAAGCTTTGCATGTCCCGCCTTCATCCGAAGAGCTGAAGAAAAATGAACCAGCATTCGCAGCTAACGAGCATCAAGATTCAGATTGGAGTCTGTAGGAAGAACCAGCCAAGACTCAAGATCAAGCTTCAGAAGATTTATAGATAGGAATCTTTTAACTCGTAGCTGATAGGTTTAGTTAGTCTTTTTCATTTTGATGTAATAACAGGATCGCGGACTAAAGCCTCGATGGAACCTCACTTGACTCTCGAACTCATCACTCCATCATCCTTCTAGAACTACACCGACCTGATTCCTTCATAGCCAAGGATATGTAGGCAACCTCCGAAGCAAGGTTCGGTCAAACGTTTTCAAAATGCTTTCAAATGGAGTTTCAAACGGGCAAAAATTGCTCGTAATTACTCACTTTATCTTTGCCCGAAAACTATTCATGTTTCCGAGCAAAGAGGGGCAGCTGTGAGCACATAATTTTTGCCCTACATGGAAATAACTCTAAAAAATAAACCAAAAATAATTCTTAAGGGATTTTAGAAGTTTTCTTTATTTAGTTGCATTTCACGCATTTTTAATATTTTAAAATCATAAAAAAATATAAAAAATATCACGTTTTAATTCCATGTCATCTTTGGTCTAATTTGCATGTAGGAATTAATTTTATTAAGAAAAATCACAAAAATGGTCATTTTTACATATTTAGCTTTTAGTCTTTAGAAGGTAGTGTTTTTATTTAGTTTTAAGTTAATTAGTTGTTTTAATAGATAAACAATTTTAACTTTTATAAATTAGATTGATTTAGGACTAATTAAGGATTTTATTAGATTTTAAATCCAGAGAAAAAGAAAAATGAAAAAATATATTTTGATTTAGTCTTCCTACCCCAAAGTTAATAAGCCCAAATTTATGACCCAAAACCTTTCAAGCCAAAATATTGAGCCCATACCCACTCTCAATTTGACCTAACCTAATTCCTACCATTATAAAATAATCCCTAACTCCTAAAAAAAAAAAAAAGAGGCCTAGACTACACAAAAAGAGCGACAACCTATCTTCTTCAAAAACAACAAAAATTCCCAATTCCAAAAGAAGAAAAAAACGGCAGCCATGAATCTTTGAATCTCCCATATCTACATTTTAAGAAAATGGTAGCACCCCTAATTCAAGAGAGTCGACGGCCATGACCTGTCAACTTTAGCAGCAAAGTCTCATGTATTAATTTGATTCTTAAAACATTTTGAGAGATTTTTTTTTC
Source organism: Nicotiana sylvestris (assembly GCF_000393655.2). Classification (NCBI taxonomy): domain Eukaryota; kingdom Viridiplantae; phylum Streptophyta; class Magnoliopsida; order Solanales; family Solanaceae; genus Nicotiana; species Nicotiana sylvestris. The sequence goes on along the minus strand of NC_091057.1, from coordinate 56,848,665 downwards.
TGGTAATTTTCTTTGGATCTTCGAAAAGCAATGAGAGAAGAAGATAAAAGAGAAATAATTCATTCACTGTGAGAAGAAGACAAAGAAGAAATAATTCAGAAGCTGATTAAAATAGAGAATGAAATATCAAGCATTAATGTGTTTAGAAATTCAGTGAGAACAGAGGAAGTGAACGGAGGAGATTTTTCTCGTTCTGATTTCTGATTCGAATCCTTTTGATTTTCATGTCGAATTCTGGCTTCTTCTGATTTTCAATTCGGATTCATATCTGAGGTGTTAGTCGAGGTCGAGTTCATTGGTTCAAGTCCCTGTAGCGATTTGTTGCTGTTTTAATTCAAATTTTCATTGTCGTATTCATGTGTACATGCTGATTTTCACATAGTAACAGAGTTGGCTTTAATAGCCACGGTTTTGTTCTTTTTGCTTGTTTAACTGCTGAATATTTTGAGAAATCGAAATGTCTATTTTAGTGATTCTTGTACAACCAGGTATTTATTTTATATTTGAAGTATTCATATGTTAGATGTAATCTGTTGCTTATGGTGTTGATTTGATTTAGAGTTTTTTTCTTGTTTAATTTTGTTGGGTATGCTTTAATTGTTTCGTAAATTAGTTTACTAGTTTGGGTTGTTTACTTTGCTTTGTTTGAAATTAGTTCAAGACCTCTAAAAATTAGTTTTGATGTATTACTGTATTCCCGGTTCAATGTGCCACTGCAAATGAGGAATATTTGGGAATTCTAACAAAATATTTTGTTAGAAAGTAAACGTTTTCCAAGGTATAACATTGTTTGGAGTTTTTTTTAAAAGCTTCAGTTGTGTTTTAAATTAGTGTGGACCAAAGAATCGATCGGGTCAGTAGCCATAATCTGATTTTGGTTTGGTAAGTGTTCCAAGTTTGATGGTTATTCTAACTTTGGGGGTTAATAATGGCCATGAATAACGTGCTATCCTAATGTCCCTATGTATTCCATAATTATAATAATCAAATCTTATACCCCTCCAATAATGTCATAACCCATGTTCTTACAATAATCTCAAATTAGCTTTAAGAATATTAATCCATGAACACTCGTAGTTTGCTTTAGGCTCGACTTAGATTATTATTGTGATTATGTATACGTTCGCGTAACATAATCGCAAATTTAATTCTAAAAAAGTAACTCGAGGGATGCGTTCGCGCAACTTCAACCAAACTTTTCTTAGTAAAATAAACAAAGCATTATTAATTGTGGACACGTTCGCGTTACATGATTTTTGACACGCCAAAGGAAAAGAGTATACTTACGCGTAACTCAATTCTTTAATTACGAATAATCAAGCATTAAAAGCGGTGAAAGATAAATGCACATAGGTCCTAAAAATGAGTAGTTAAACAATTTAAGCCAAGTATAAATCGCTAAGCGACCGTGCTAGAACCACGGAACTCGGGAATGCCTAACACCTTCTCCCAGGTTAACAGAATTCCTTACTTAGAATTTCTGGTTCGCAGACTTTTAAATAAAGTCGAAAACTTCCTCGATTTGGGATTTAAAATAAACCGGTGACTTGAGACACCAAATAAACTATTCCAAGTGGCGACTCTGATAAATTAAATAATCCTATTTCGATTAGTGTCACTTTAATAGGAAAACCTCCCATATACCCTTGGGGTAGTAAAAAGGAGGTGCGACAGTCACAAAATATCAGAACAGACAAGATTGTTATAGAGAGGTTTGACTGTATTTAGAACTATATTTTACACATTAAATAATAACGGAAAGGAGGAAATATGTAATTGGGTAGCATCAACTAAAATAATTACATACGAAGGGTGCAGTCTAGTGGTCAATAAAGCGTGCAAACTTTAGAGAATATGTTTCAAATTTCAGTACAACAAAAAGTATTGTATGATTTTGTTCAATCTGCCTACAACTAAAAATGAAATGTAATTTTTTGATCAGTCGATTGCTCTCACAGAAAATTAGACTCCTTTATCAAAAATGACTTTTATTAATTATATAAAAAATTCAAAGATAAGAATGTTAAAACATATTTTAAATGCTTTATAAGTTGCCAATGAAATGTCAATTCTATTCCCACTTACTTCTTTTTCTCTCTTTTTGACTGGGTGAATGGAGGGGTTGGGGAATACATTATGGAGCAATGTCATTGTCTAAATAGTTCATGTGAATCTTTCTTGACCAGAAATAAATATAACTTCTTATCAAACATTTAACTGTAGCTTTTGTTCTCATCAATGTTTCATGAGAAAGAGATTAAGGCCACTAGCTACTGCATTTATTTTTAATTATTTTAAAAAAATTAAAGGGATTTTTTAATATGATTGATGTGAAAAATTAATTCGTCGTTTAAAAACTCCAAAATGCGAAATACAATTTATATTTCTCGAAATTCGGAGATACAAATGCCAGTGAAAAAAATTTGGAGTAGATTGATCTGACTCCATGGATATTTTGACGTAAAAGAATTGTAAGAATACTCAAGAAGATAAATATATTAGAAGGAAACTACATTTAAAGCACAATGTATACGGTCGAAACCGGGCCCGCATGTTGTGTGACCAATCGAGACTAAAACGTGACAGGTTAAAGCTCGACCTCGAGTTATATCGAACTGAGGTGCGAAGTTAAATCATTGAGCCTGTGACCCCGGGAACGAACAAGATCGAGATCAAACAAGATCGAGGGAAAATCTCAGCACGTATCAAGGAGAGGCCGATTAAATAGAAAATCATGAGATTTTTTTACCTTGTATAGAATTTTTTCAAGAGTAGGACACCCCTACTATATAAAGGGGGATCTGATCATTTGAAACATACATTTTAATACGCAGCAAAAAAGTAATACACTATTATTTCTAGCTCTTTTCATCTTATTATGATGTTCTTACATCAGTTAAAGCATTTCTTGATTCGAGGGTGATCGAACTCAATGGACAAGGTTGTTCAATTTGTATGTTTTGCATTTATTCCTTTATCATCAATTTCCATATTAATCTGCTTTCTTAATTTGTATCAAGTTATATCACGTATCCTTAAAATAGCGTATAAATTTAATTGTTATCCGATTTTAAGGGTAAACAGTTTGGAACCCACCGTGGGGCTAAGGATAATAGTGGTTACTTGGTATAAACATTCATAACGCACACTATATTATACTTGTTCTTTGAAGTATCTTTAATTCCAGGTCTAAAATGTCGAACTCTCAGTCGGCACCCCTTCACGTTGACAATGATTTTGTCTACCATGGCGAGAATGATAAAATTGCACCAGGGAATGACGTACCCCTGGCCGATCTCGATAGAGTTCCGGCTGTAGATCCAATCGATGCCAGCTCACATGTAGCCATCAATGCAAATTTGGTCGTCGATCCTATGGGTAGCATCTATAGGGATGTTTGATCGGCTGCTCATAGCACATATGGAGGTGAAGATGGTTGGATCAACCTGTGGGTGATCTTCAAAATATTGTAGGCTCAACAGGCAGCGATAACCCAGCTCCAAAGCCAGTATCACCCACCGAGCAAGATTGAGCCTGAGTTGTCACAGGAAGTTTTCCACATGGTCGAATTGGTTTCAAGGAAATTGAACGAGAAAGAATCGGGGACCGATCCTACAACATTAAAGATGCTCGAGGAACTGACAAAATGAACTGAGTTAGGGGTAAGAAGATCAAGGAAAACGACAAGAAGGTGGAAACCTACAACTCTAGGGTCAATCAAATCATGGGGGAACCATCGATATTGAAGGGTCTGGACTCCAAAAAATTCGTGCAAAAACCTTTCCCCCCAGTGCGACTTCCAAGTTGATCCCTAAGAAGTTCTGTATGCCCGAGATTCCTAAATACAATGGAAAGACTGATCTGAACAAGTATGTCACGTCTTACACATGTGCTATCAAAGAGAATGATCTACAGGATGGCGAGATCGAATCTGTCTTGCTAAAGAAATTCGGAGAGACCCTGCCAAAGGGGGCTATGATATGGAACCACAATTTACCACCTAATTCTATTGACTCATTTGCTATGCTTGCAGATTCTTTCATAAAGACAAATACCGGGGCCATCAAGGCTGAATCCAGGAAGTCAGACATTTTCAAGGTAAGGCAGAAGGACAACAAAATGCTTAGAAAATTTGTGTCTCAATTCCAAATGGAACGGATGGACCTACCACCGGTCACTGATGACTGGGATGTACAAGCTTTCACTCAAGGACTCAATGTTCGAAGCTCGGTGGCTTCTTAGCAGTTGAAGCATAATTTGATAGAATACCCAGCTGTTACTTAGGCCGATGTGCATAAGCGGTATCAATCGAAGATCAGGGTCGAAGACGATCAACTGGGAGCTCCTTCCGAGTCTGTTTATACTATCAGACCCGTCGATAGAATCAAGAGAGATATTGATCAAGAATCGAGATTGAACAGATATCGATACCAGCCATATAATGGAGATCATAGGAGTAGCGGATCTGGGCAAAATTATGCACGAAATGAAAAGAGAAGTGATTGAGGCTAGAGCTCTAGAGGGCTCATGAGCAAGAACAGCTTCGACAGGCCTATCGAACCTAAATAAGCACCACGATTATCAGAATACAACTTTAATGTTGACGCAGTTGCCATCATATTGGCTATCACACGCATCAAAGATGCCAAATGTCCTCGGCCTTTACACATCGATCCAACCCAAAGAGATCCCAACCAAATGTGCAAATATCATGGGAAGATTGTTGACAATTGATAGAAGAAGTAGCCCGATCATTCAACAACGGGCACTTTAGGGAGTTTCTGAGTGACTGAGCCAAAATTCATTTCAGAAACTAGGATTCAAATAAACAAAATGAGCAAGAAGAACCTCAACACGTCATTCATATGATCATTGGAGGGGTCGATGTTCCTCAAGGTCCAATGTTAAAGAGCACCAAAGTACCAATCACGAGGGAGAAACAGACTCGAGATTACATACCAGAAGGAACTTTATCTTTCAATGACGAGGATGCAGAAGGAATCATGCAGACCCATAATGATGCACTGGTAATATCTGTACTCATGAATAAAACTCGAGTTAAACTTGTGTTAACTGATCCAGGTAGCTCGACCAATATTATTCGATCGAGGGTCGTAGAATAACTCGGCCTACAGGACTAAATCGTGCATCCATCCCGAGTGCTAAATGAATTCAACATGGCTTGTGAAACTACTAAGGGAAAAATAATGTTATCGGTAAACGCAGCCGGAACCATCCAGGAGACCAATTTTTATGTTATCAAAGGGGACATAAGGTATAACGCCCTGTTCGGGAGACCACGAATCCACAACATAAGGGTTGTTCCCTTGACCTTCACCGGGTGTTATCAAAGGGGACATAGCTAACATGGATTGTTTTGCTTGGTCCCATCTCACCGGAGATCACCACTCACAAACTGAGCTTGGATCCGAAATTCCATCTAGTCAAGCAGAAAAGGAGACCCCAGTCCGAGTTAAGCATGCTTTCATCAAGGACAAAGTAACTAGACTCCTTAAAATAGGGTCCATCCGGGAAGTCAAATACACGAATTGCTAGCAAATGTAGTAGTAGTCCCTAAAAAGGGGAACAAACTGAGAATATGTGTGGATTACAAACATTTAATTAAGGCATTACCCAATGACTCTTTCCCTTTGCCTAACATCGATCACATGATCAATGCCACAACCAGCCACGAGATCCTCAGCTTTCTCGATGCCTACTCTGGGTACAACTAAATACAAATGAACCCGAATGATCAAGAAAATACCTCCTTCATCACTAAGTATGGCACATACTACTATAACATAATGCCATTTGGATTAAAAAATGTTGGTGTCACTTACCAACACCTAGTAAACCGGATGTTCAAAGAACAAATATGGAAATCTATGGAAGTTTACATTGATAATATGTTAGTTAAGTCCCTGCGAGTAGAGGAGAATTTAAAGCATTTGCACGAAACCTTTAGTATATTGAAGAAGCACAACATGAAGCAGAATCCGGAAAAATGCTCGTTCGGAGTCGAATCAGGTAACTTTCTTGGGTTCATGATATCCAATCGAAGAATTAAGATCAACCCCGACAAGATCAAAATCTAGGATATCACGATAGTGGACAACGTGAAGGCCATGCAAAGGCTATCTGGGCGCATAGCCGCTATGGGGAGATTCATCTCGAGGTCCTCCGATAAGAGTCATCGATCTTTCTCGTTGCTGAAGAAGAAAAATAACTTCACATGGACTCCGAAATGCCAACGGGCCTTGGAAGAACTTAAGCGATATTTATCGAGCCCGTCACTGATTCACACACTGAGGGAAGATGAGAAACTTGTATTTGGTAGTTTCAGAGATAGCATTAAGTGGAGCCCTAGTTTGGGAAAAACAAAGTACGCAATTTCCAATTTATTATGTTAGCCGGACCTTAGGTAAGGCCGAAACTAGATATCCTCACCTAGAAAAATTGGCGCTCGCTTTGCTAAGCGCCTCAAGGAAACTGAAACTGTACTTTTAGTGCCGCCTTATATGTGTTGTGACAACTTGTCCATCGCGAAATATGATGCATAAACCCAAACTCTAGGGGCAATTGGCCAAATGGGCTGTGGAAATCAGCGAGTATGATAGTAAATATCAATCCCACTCAAATTTTGGCAGATTTCATGGCTGACTTCAAGATGGCCCTAATACCGGAGGTCGAAAGAGAGTTGTTGGTAAACGCGGGGACGTCTTTGGGAATCTGGACTCTCTTCACGTACGGTGCATCGAATGCAAAAGGGTCTAGACTTGGCATCGTACTGAAGTCGCCTACATGTAATATAGTTAGACAGTCCATTAGAACTGAGAAATTGACTAACAACGAGGCCAAATATGAGGCCATGATTGTAGGTCTCGAACTAGACATAAGCTTGGGGGCGGAGGTGATCGAAGCTAAGTGCGACTTCCTCCTTGTGGTAAATCAAGTTAACGGAACGTTCGAAGCAAAAGAAGAACGGATGCAAAGTCACATGGATAAGTTGCATGTAACATTACATTGATTCAATGAATGGACTCTGGAGCACGTACATCGAGATAAAAATGTGAGGCCAATGCACTTGCAAACTTAGGCTCTTAGGTCGAGGACGACGAGCTCAACCTGGGGGCAGTAATACAACTCATAGGATCGGTAGTAGAAAAAGGTCATGCCGAAATCAACTTCACAAGCCTAACTAGGGATTGGATAAATAAATACGTAGAGTATTTTAAAACCGTGAAATTACCCTCAGATCCAAAAGAATCTAGGGCCCTGTGCTCAAAGGCAGCCCGATTCAGCTTGTCCGAGGATGGAACCTTGTTCAGAAAATTGTTTGATGGCTCGCTAGCAATAGTCTGGGACCGGGAGATACTGAGTACATTCTGATAGAAGTCCATTAGGGCACCTGCAGAAACCATTCAGGCGTCGAATCATTGGTTTAAAAGGTAATCAGAGCGTGCTATTGTTAGATCGATATGGAAAAAGATGAGAAGGAGTTCGTAGGAAAATATGACAAATGCCAAGACATGCTCCGATGATTTATCAACCCGGGGAACTACTGCATTTGGTCTTATCACAATGGCCATTCAACAAGTGGGGAATGGACATTGTTGGCCCTCTTCCATGGGCATCAGGTAAGGCTCAATTTATCTTATTTATGACTGACTATTTTTCTAAGTAGGTTGAAGCACAGGCGTATGAGAAAGTCAGGGAGAAGGAAGTCATCGACTTCATTTGGGACCACATTATATGTTGGTTCGAGATGCCATCCGAAATTCTATGTGACAACGGGAAACAATTTATCGACAACAAAGTGACTAAGTTTCTCGAAGATCATTATCGCGCCCCTTTTTCTCGCCAAATCGGATTTCAACATGTGACAACTCTTTTAGGGAAGGGTTTTAAAAGAGAGAGTCACTACCTAACAGATTAAAGTGTGTTAGGGCACCTATTTTGCTGATAACTCTGTTTAACCAGTTTGCGTCACCAAAGATCGGGTAAGGGCTCAAAATTACCTCAAAAAGAAGGTGTTAGACACTCTTCGAGGTCTATAACTGTGGGTCCCAACCTAGCTCAATTATATGAATTAGTCTTCTGTGATTAGAACTAAGAGACAAAGGATTCGGGAAGTTCATTAAACACAAATAATTGATGAAAGACAAGGTGTCGGGGGGGGGGGAGGGATCCTAAATGTTTTAGCCTAAAGAATCACCCCGTGCAACATAAATAATACTTCGTAACTCCCTCAAGATGGAGTGTTACTCATATTATTCAGTGGCACAGACTATCATCTCCTGATACCCCATTACTATCTTTAAGTTATTACCTTAAGCGCACTAGTTGATTATAAATCGTACCCTATGTGTGCACTACCCGTCCCATGTCTATGGTCTAGGAGGCTTTGGACCTCTATTTAGGTATTTCTAGACTTTAACATAGGTTGCTCAAAAGGGAAAATACTAAGCGACAGACAAAGTAGTTAGGACTTTCATTTATAAGCAAATAAGGGCTCAAGTTGGCCTCCGCAATTAGACAACAAATGCACGCAAGTCAGATTAACAAAGACAGTTGCTGATTTTAAATAGTTAAGAAGCCTATAGGCAAGATCTCTATATGAATCTGGATTTATATTGGCAGACAGTTATGCACAAAGGCCGTTATATTTTCCAAAACCTGTATGATTTGCCTATTGATTTTAAATATAAGGAAATTGAACCTATAAGCATGATATCTAGGTGTTTTATGCAATAGTAGACAGTGGCAGGTTACAGAAACAGATCCAGAATTATTTGTTGAATCCTATAAACATTTTTTCTAGTGAGAGTAACAACGTAGTGTTCGGAAACTCATGAACAAATGGGTAGAAATGATAATTAAACTGATTCGAACCTATAAGCATGCTTTCTACAATTAGATTTGATTTTAGATCCTATAGGCATGATTTCTAGTGAGGATAACAAGATAATAAATGATTGAACAGATTCAGACGTGCATTCTATAATTTGATCCAATTTTAGATCCTATAGGCATGATTTCTAGAATCTGAATGAAACAGTATGTAAGCAGGATTTCATACACATATTGGATCACATTGTTTCTATAGGCATGGTCTGTAACCGAATATAATTGAACCAAACATTGAGACTATGGACATGGTTGCTAGCATATAATGGCTGAACATAATAGGATACCTATAGGCATGATTTCTAACACACAACATAGCATTAACACTATAGGCAGGATTTTTACCCCATTTTATAGCAAATATAAAATACGAACCCTTTCCCATTTTTAATAATACCCCAAAATTGTTATTAAAAATAATTATTACAAACCAGAATTTAATGAATGAATTACAATATAAGTAAAACTGTAGGGGCCTACAGCAGGCCCAAATATACTTGGACAAGCTAGTCCTTCAACTCACAATAGCTCCAATAGCCCATGTTCATAGATATACATTAACTAGTAGTCAATGATTCACCTATATTTCAAGGATAAGCATACAGAATCCCAAATCTCTAGTGTGTAAGAGCTCCCAATGGCTTCAAGAACCTAGGGTAGTGCTCACACTAGAGAAACTGATCAGAAACAGTTCAAGGAAGACTAGAGACCAAATTAAATAATGATGCAAATATGCTATTTGAAAGAATATATATTATTTCAAAAATATGAGGCTCAAAATTGGGTATCAACAACTGCCCCTCTTTACCCGGGAATGATGAAAAAGTTGTCGGATAAAGAAATGATGACCAATTTTGACCGAATGGGGTGATTTAAAAAAATATAGGCTGCACTATGGCCTTTGAGCTTCCTACATATCCCTGTTTTTATAGGAATCAGGCCATGTGTAGTTCTAGACCCAATGGTGAACGAATTCGATGGTGTTGTTATAGGAATGGTCGTGTGTTTCGGAAAGGGTTCTTTTGAGCAGGATATTATCGGATGAATTTATGTGAAGTCACAAATGTGAACTCGAGATGTTATGGATGTATCACATGGTTGATATCTGACGGTCATAGATTGAAAGCGAGTAATTGATAGGAGTCGGTTACGTTTGAAGCAATTGTGAGATGTGAATGTTGTAAAATGGAAATCAGAGCAAAGATTGCTCATGTTTGAAGAACGGTTACCTCCTGGATTACCTGTAAAACTTAAAACATGGCGCATGCAAATATATATGGCTTATTGCGAGAGTTTAAATATGACACAAATTCCCTTTGGACCATGAAGATCGTCGTTGTACGGTGAGGATGATGTCCTTAGACCATGACGTCCTGGGCCATAAATCGTGAGATAAGGGATTCGTAGACCATGAAATGATGTTCTTGGGCCATGATAATGGTGCCTCTGAACCATGATGCCTTTGAATAATGATGTGCAACATTGAGAGGTCCTCAGGCCATGACATGGTGTCTTCCGGCTATGAGGATGATGCTTTCGGACTATGACACCTTCAAAATTTTTGGCTATGCTTCAGCCCATGAGATGCAAAGACATGATGCTTGAGATAACACAAGATAGAGCTTAGTCCTGTGTAAGGTAGGGGGGGGGGCAGAGGTTAGCCTAGAGAGAGGAGTAATGCAAGGTTTTAAACAGCACAACATTTGTGGTTATGCAAGGAGAGACAATGCTTAGTATCATTCAAGGGAAGGCAAAGCTTAGCCTTATGTGATTATGGAGGCAAGGCTTAGCCTCATGCAAGAAGAGGAGACAATGCTTAGTCTCATACAATGGAAGCCAGTTCTTAGCCTTATGCAATTAGGGAGGCAGGGCTTAGCCTCATGCAAGGAGAGGAGACAATACTTAGTCTCTTGTAGTGGAAGGCAATGCTTAGCCTTATGCAATTAGGGAGGCATGGCTTATCCCCATGGAAGAAGAAAAGACAACGCTTAGTCTCATGCGGTGGAAGACAGTGCTTATCCTTATGCAATTAGAGAGGCATGGCTTAGCCTCATGCAAGAAGAGGAGACAACGCTTAGTCTCATGCGGTGGAAGGCAATGCTTAGCCTTATGTAATTAGGGAGGCATGGCTTATCCCCATGCAAGAAGAGAAGACAACGCTTAGTCTCATGCAGTTGAAGATAGTGCTTAGCCTTATGCAATTAGGGAGGCACGACTTAGCCTCATGCAAGAAGAGGATACAATGCTTAGTCTCATGCGGGGGAAGGAAGTGCTAAGCCTTATGCAATTAAGGAGGAAGGGCTTATCCTCATGAAAATAGGAGACAATTCTTAGTCTCATGCAAGAACAGATAATAAGTAGTCGCAGAGTATTTTCTTATTTGGAGACATGTTTGCGTTTGGCAGCCTTGTCATTATGAAGATAGTGATTTTGATGTATGTATACTTGCAAACATTCATGTTGTGTTCATTGTGCCTGTATCCAAAGAAATATCATGAGTTTTGCGGGGGAGATTGGTTCATTTCTTCATATGTTTGCTTTGATTTGCCTCGCTTCGGAGGTCCTATTCGAGTTACCCTGGGTAACATCTCACTTCCATAGAGATAAAGTTTCCAAAAAATATGCATGCATTTGATAAAATAGAGTTATTTGAAAACATAGTGGCATGTAATATCACGTAAATTAGATGAACTAATGATTGTGACACTTTTAGAGACATTGCAATTTGTTTGCATTAGAATTTTGAGGGTCCTTAAAATTCTTCCCCAGTTTAGTAAGCAATTCTTCGGTTGTTCTGCATGTGACGAAGTTTGTTGGATTTACTCCAGAATGCTTCTCAAAATTCTGCCCCAGTTACTTAACTGATTCTCTGACTGTCTCGCATATGATCACTTTGGCTGGACTTGCTCCGGGATTTTGAGGGTCCTCCTTAAAATTTTGCCCCAGTTTTTGGTTGTAGGGAAAATGAAAATTTTATTGAGATGTGATCGAACCCACAGGGCTGGCTACATATCCCCTCTTAAACGGGAATCAAGTCAAGCGTAGTTTAATTATATCAAAGTAAATGTAAATAATTTAAATTTAGTATCTCTTGACTGTGTCTGAATTGATAGGCTTTGGCCAAACTTCTCCGTCCATTTCTGCAAGTATGAGTGTTCCTTTTGTTAGTACCCTGTGAACCATGTAGGGTCCTTGCCAAATGGGTGAAAACTTTCCTTTGGCTTCATCTTGATGTGGGAAGATTCGTTTCAATACCAGCTACCCTGGTGTGAACTGTCTAGGTTTGACCCTTTCGTTGAAAGCTCTGGACATTCTATTCTGATAAAGTTGACCATGACATACTGCATTCATTCTTTTTCCATCGATAAGAGACAATTTTTCATAGCGACTCCTTATACATTCTGCATCACTAAGTTTTGCTTCCTATATAATTCTAAAAGAAGGGATCTCGACCTCGGCGGGAACGACAACTTTATTACCGTACACCAGCATGTAGGGAGTTACTCCGGTTGATGTGCGAACTATGGTACGATATCCCAATAAAGAAAATGGTAATTTCTCGTACCATTGCTTGTGGTTGTCTACCATTTTCCTCAGAATTTTCTTGATGTTTTTGTTGGCGGCTTCCACGGCTCTATTAATTTGAGGTCTATATGTTGTGGAATTCTTATGCGTGATCTTGAAGTTTTCACACATAGCTTTCATTAAATCGCTATTGAGGCTGGCGGCATTGTCGGTAATGAAAGATTTGGGTAACCCAAATCAACAAATAATACAATCTCTGACAAAATCTGCGATGACTTTCTTGGTTATAGCCTTGTAAGATGCATCCTTAACCCATTTTGTGAAGTAGTCTATGGCCACCAAAATGAACATGTGCCCATTTGAAGCAGCGGGCTCGATCAGACCGATGACATCCATTCCCAAAGAGGCAAAAGGCCAAGGTGCACTTGTTGCATTGAGTTCATTTGGTGGTACTCGCATCATATCTGCATGTACCTAACACCGGTTATTCTTCTTTTGCCAAGTATTCCTTGATATCGTGAAACCATGGATTTTTGTCTGTTTCTTCTTCAACATGAGCACAATAAGCTGGCTGACTATGGATCCTTACTAGAATGGGGTTCTTGGAACATGTTTGAATTCTATCTTCGTGAACCTATTCATAAACTCTTGCATATGATATAGATATGGTAGTATCTTAGTATTCTTTGTAGCCCATTCTCATTGAACCTGATGTACCAGAAGATCTGAATCACTAATTACCAGCAACTCTTGTATATTCATGTTGATGGCCAAATTGAGCCATATGATGCAAGCCTCATATTCTGCCATATTGTCGGTGCATGGAAACGTGAGCTTCGCGAATACCGGATAATGTTGACATGTCTCTAACACCAAAACTGCTCCAATACCTACTCTTCTGAAATTTGCAGCTCCGTCGAAGAACATTCTTCAACCGTCACAGGCTTCGGTAATACCTTCTCCTACAAACGACATTTTTTCATCGGGAAAATATGTTTTCAACGATTCTAATTCCCCTCCCATAGGATTTTCTACAAGATGATCTGCTAGTGCTTGTCCTTGGCTGCCGTCTAAGCCACATAGAGGATATCAAACTCACTCAACAATATCTGCCATTTGGCTTGCTTCCCTGTAGGCATTGGTTTCTGAAAGATGTATTTCAGAGGATCCATCCTTGATATGAGGTATGTAGTGTAGGCATAGAAGTAGTGCCTCAATTTCTGAGCTATCCACGTTAGGGTGCAGCAGGTGCGTTCTAGCAAAGAATACCATGCATTATAGGGTGTGAACTTCTTACTCATATAGTATATGGCCCGTTCCTTTCTTCCCGTCTCGTCATGTTGTCCCAAGACACAACCGAAAGCTCCATCTAGTACGGAAAAATAGAGTAGCAGAGGTCTACCATGTTCCGGCGGGACCAAGACTGGTGGCGTGGATATGTATTCCTTGATTCTGTCGAAAGCTTTCTGACATTCTTTAGTCCATTTTGTTGAAGCATATTTCTTCAGTATTTTGAAAATTGGCTCACAGTTCATGGTCGACTGTGCTATAAATCAACTGATGTAATTAAAACGCCCCAAGAAGCTCATCATATCTTTCTTGGTCTTTGGAGGTGGAAAATCCCTTATTGCTATGACCTTTGAAGGCTCTAATTCAATCCCCCGGCGACCGACGATGAAAACTAGAAATTTTCCAGTAGGGACTCCGAAGGCACACTTTGCAGGATTCAGTTTCCGATTGTACCTTCGAAGCCGATTATAGAATTTCCTTAAATATGTTGTATTGTCTGCAATTCTTCTGGATTTGATGATGACGTCATCCACGTACACCTCTATTTCTTTATGAATCATGTCATGGAAAATGGTCGTCATGGCTCTCATTTGATGATGACGTCATCCACGTACACCCGAGGACCTTTTTCTCTTTTCCGGCATAACCCGACGACTTTCCCAGCATAAACCGAGGGCTTCCCCGGCATAACCCGAGGACCTTTTCTGGCATAACCCAATGTCCTTTCCCGGCATAACCCGTGGACCTCCCCGTTATAACCTAAGGACCTTTTTCTTTTCCGGCATAACCCGATGACTTTTCTGGCATAACCCGAGGACCTTTTTCCTCACCGGCATAACTCGAGGACCTTTTTCTCTTTTCCGGCATAACCCGATAACTTTCCCGGCATAACCCATGACCTTCCCGGCATAACCCGATGACCTTTTCCGGCATAACCCGAGGACCTTTTCCAGCATAACCCGTGGACCTCCCCGGCATAACCCGAGGACCTTTTCTCTTTTCCGTCATAACCCGACGACTTTCCCGGCATAACCCGTGGACCTCCCCGGCATAACCCGAGGTCCTTTTCCGGCATAACCCGATGACTTTCCCGTTATAACCCGTGGACCTCCCTGGCATAACCCGAATACCTTTTCCGGCATAACCCGATGGCTTCCCCGGCATAACCCGAGGACCTTTTCGACATAACCCGTGGACCTCCCCGGTATAACCCGAGGACCTTTTTCCTTCCCGGCATAACCCGTGGACCTCCCCGGCATAACCTGATGACCTCTTTCTTTTCCGGCATAACTCAATGACCTTCCCCGGCATAACCCATGGACCTTCCCGGTATAACCCGAGGACCTTCCTACCTTTTCGGCATAACCCGACCATTTTTCCAGCATAACCTGACAATCTTTCCAATTTAGGTCCCCCAATCCCTAGTTGATTTTATTATAGATATAGGGCTCCACTCCCTAATCTCTTTTTCCCAAGGATACACCATCCTGATTTTAATTGCTTTCAATAAAGAAATTGTTTAGATTTTGTTACAATAACTCACGAAATTTTCCTAGTGAAAACTGGGGCAGAAAAATTTCGTTCGTTTGTTTGTTTTGGTGCCTGAGTAGGCTTTTACCTTGAGGCACAAGTTTCGAGGTGACCAAAAGAAGAAGTCTCGATTGAAATAAAAGAAAAGAAAAGCAAGAAAAGAAGTGAACTCTAAGTGTAGAAGCGGAGAAAAGATGTGGACTTCTCAAGACATGATTGAAGTCACAAGCTTTGCATGTCCCGCCTTCATCCGAAGAGATGAAGAAAAATGTACTAGCGTTCACAGCTAACGAGCATCAAGATTCAGATCGGAGTCTGCAGGAAGAATCAGCCAAGACTCAAGATCAAGCTTCAGAAGATTTATAGATAGGAATCTTGTAACTCGTAGCTGATAGGTTTAGTTAGTCCTTTTCATTTTGATATAATAATAGGACCGCAGACTGGAGCCTCGATGGAACCTCACTCGACTCTCGAACTCATCACTCCATCATCCTTCTAGAACTACACCGACCTGATTTCTTCATAGCCAAGGATATGTAGGAAACCTCCGAAGCAAGGTTCGGTCAAACGTTTTCAAAATGCTTTCAAATGGAGTTTCAAACGGGCAAAAATTGCTCGTAATTGCTCACTTTATCTTTGCCCAAAAACTCTTCATGTTTCCGAGCAAAGAGGGGCAGCTGTGAGCACATAATTTTTGCCCTACATGGAAATAACTCCCAAAAATAAACCAAAAATAATTTTTAAGGGATTTTAGAAATTTTCTTTATTTAGTTGCATTTAATGCATTTTTAATATTTTAAAATCATAGAAAAATTATAAAAATGTCACATTTTAATTTCATGTCATCTTTGGTCCAATTTGTATGTAGGAATTAATTTTATTAAGAAAAATCACAAAAATGGTCATTTTTACATATTTAGCTTTTAGTCTTTAGAAGGTAGTGTTTTTATTTAGTTTTAAGTCAATTAGTTATTTTAATAGATAAACAATTTTAACTTTTATAAATTAGATTGATTTAGGATTTTATTAGATTTTAAAATTAGAGAAAAAAAATGAAAAAAATATATTTTTGATTTAGTCTTCCTATCCCAAAGTTAATTAGCCCAAATTTATGACCCAAAACTTTTTAAGCCAAAACATTGAGCCCATACCCACTCCCAAATTGACCTAACCTAATTCCTACCCTTATAAAATAATCCCTAACTCCAAAAATAAAAAAAGAGACATAGACTACACAAATAGAACGACAGCCTATCTTCTTCAAAAACAACAAAAATTCCCAATTCCAAAAGAAGAAAAAAAAATGGCAGCCATGAATCTTTGAATCTCCCATATCTAAATTTTAAGAAAATGGTAGCACCCTTATTCAAGAGAGTCGACGGCCATGACATGTCAACTTTAGTAGCAAAGTCTCATCTATTAATTTGATTCTTAAAATATTTTAAGAGATTTTCTTTCTGGTAATTTTCTTTGGATCTTCGAAAAGCAATGAGAGAAGAAGATAGAAGAGAAATAATTCATTCACTGTGAGAAGAAGACAAAGAAGAAATAATTCAGAAGCTGATTGAAATAGTAAATGAAATATCAAGCATTAATGAGTTCAGAAATTCAGTGAGAACAGAGGAAGTGAACGGACGGGATTTTTCTCGTTCTGATTTCGGATTCGAATCCTTTTGATTTTCATGTCGAATTATGGCTTCTTTTGATTTTCGATTTGGATTCCTATCTGAGGTGTTAGTCGAGGTCGATTTCATTGTTTCAAGTCCCTATAGCGATTTGTAGTTGTTTTCGTTCAAATTTTCATTGCCGGATTCATGTGTACATGCTGATTTTCACATAGTGACAGAGTTGGCTTTAATAGCCACGGTTTCATTCTTTTTGCTTGTTAACTGCTGAATATTTTGAGAAATCGAAACGTCCATTTCAGTGATTCTTGTACAACCAGGTATTTATTTTGTATTTAAAGTATTCATATGTTAGATGTAATCTGTTGCTTATGGTGATTATTTGATTTAGAGTTTTTTTCTTGTTTAATTTTGTTGGATATGCTTTAATTGTTCCATTAATTAGTCTACCAGTTTTGTTTGTTTACTTTGCTTTGTTTGAAATTAGTTCAAGACCTCTAAAAATTAGTTTTGATGTCTTACTGTATTCCCGGTTCAATGCGCTCCAGCAAATGAGGAATATTTGGGAATTCTAACAAAATATTTTGTTGAAAGTAAACGTTTTCCAAGGTATAACATTGTTTAGAGTTTTTTTAAGAGCTTAAGTTGTGTTTTAAATTAGTGTGGACCAAAGAATCGATTGGGTCAACAACCATAATCTAATTTTGGTTTGGTAAATGTTCCAAGTTTGATGGTTATTCTAACTTTGGAGTTAATAATGGACATGAATAACGTCCTAGCCTAATGTCCCTATGTATTCCACAATTATAATAATCAAATCTTATACCCTTCCAATAATTTCATAACCCATGGCCTTACAATATTCTCAAATTAGCTTTAAGAATATTAATTCATGAACACTCGTAATTTGCTTTAGGCTCGACTTAGATTATTATTGTAATTATGTATACGTTCGCGTAACATAATCGTGAATTTTATTCTAAAAAAGTAACTCGAGGGATGCGTTCGCGCAACTTCAACCAAACTTTTCTTAATAAAATAAACAAAGCGTTATTTATTGTGGACACGTTTGCGTGACATGATTTTTGACACGCCAAAGAAAAAGAGTATACATACGCTTAACTCAATTCCTTAATTACGAATAATCAAGCATTAAAAGCAGTGAAAGATAAATGCACATAGGTCCTAAAAATGAGTAGTTAAATAATTTAAGCCAAGTATAAATCGCTAAGCAGCCGTGCTAGAATTACGGAACCCGGGAATGCCTAACACCTTCTCCCGGGTTAAAAAAATTCCTTATTTAGAATTTCTGGTTCGCAGACTTTTAAATAAAGTCGTAAAACTTCCTCGATTTGGGATTTAAAATAAACCGGTGATTTGGAACAACAAATAAACTATTCCAAGTGGCGACTCTGATAAATTAAATAATCTCATTTCGATTAATATCACTTTAATTGGAAAAACTCCCATATACCCCTTGGGATAGTAAAAAGGAGGTGTGACAGTCACAAAATATCATAACAGACATGATTGTTATAGAGAGGTTTGACTGTATTTGGAACTATATTTTTCACATTAAATAATAACGGAAAGTAGGAAATATGTAATTGGGTAGCAACAAGTAAAATAATTACATACAAAGAGTGCAGTCTAGTGGTCAATGAAGGATGTAAACTTTAGAGAATATGTTTCAAATTTCAGTATAACAAAAAGTACTGTATGATTTTGTTCAATCTGCCTACAGCTAAAAATGAAATGTAATTTTTTGATTAGTCGATTGCTCTCACAGAAAATTAGACTCCTTTATCAAAAATGACTTTTATTAATTATATAAAAAATTCAAAGATAAGAATGTTAAAACATATTTTAAATGCTTTATAAGTTGCCAATGAAATATCAATTCTATTCCCACTTACTTCCTCTTCTCTCTTTTTGACTGGGTGAATGGAGGGGTTGGGGAATACATTATGGAGCAATGTCATTGTCTAAATAGTTCATATGTACCATTCTTGATCAGAAATAAATATAACTTCTGACCAAACATTTAACTGTAACTTTTGTTCTCATCAATGTTTCATGAGAGAGAGATTAAGGCCACTAGCTACTGCATTTATTTTTAATTATTTAAAAAAAATTATAGGGATTTTTTAATATGATTGATGTGAAAAATTAATTTGTCGTTTAAAAACTCCAAAATGCAAAATACAATTTATATTTCTCGAAAACTACATTTAAAGCACAATGTATACGGTCGAAACCGGGTCCGCATGTTGTGTGACCAATCGAGACTAAAACATGACAGGTTAAAGCTCGACATCGAGTTATATCGAACTGAGGTGCGAAGTTAAATCGTTGAGCCCGTGACCCCGGGAACGAACAAGATCGAGATTAAACA
Organism: Nicotiana sylvestris; assembly: GCF_000393655.2. Classification (NCBI taxonomy): domain Eukaryota; kingdom Viridiplantae; phylum Streptophyta; class Magnoliopsida; order Solanales; family Solanaceae; genus Nicotiana; species Nicotiana sylvestris. The sequence goes on along the minus strand of NC_091057.1, from coordinate 56,829,390 downwards.
AGATCGAGGGAAATCTTTCGAGCCGAATAACAGAAGGCCGAAATATCCGTGATCGTTTGGAGTTCACGACGAAAATCTCGGCACGTATCAAGGAGAGGCCGATTAATTAGCAAATCAAGAGAATTCTTTTACCTTGTATAGAATTTTATCAAGAGTAAGACACCCCTACTATATAAAGGGGGATCTGATCATTTGTAACATACATTTCAATACGCAGCAAAAAAGTAATACACTGTTATTTCTAGCTCTTATCATCTTATTATGATGTTCTTACATCAGTTAAGGCATTTCTTGGTTCGAGGGTGATCGAACTCATTGGCCAAGGTTGTTCAATTTGTGTGTTTTGCATTTATTCCTTTATCATCAATTTCCATATTAATCTGCTTTCTTAATTTGTATCAAGTTATATCACGCATCCTTAAAACCGCGTATAAATTTAATTGTTATCCGATTTTAAGGATAAACAGTTTGGCACCCACCGTGGGGCTAAGGATAATAGTGGTTACTTGGTACAAACATTCATAACGCACACTATTTAATACTTGTTCTTTGAAGTATCTTTAATTCCATGTCTAAAATGTCGAACTCTCAATCGCCACCCCTTCACGTTGACAATGATTCTGTCTACCACGGCGAGAATGATAAAATAGCACCAGGGAACGGCGTACCCCTGGTCGATCTCGATGGAGTTTCAGCTGTAGATCCAATCGATGTCAGCTCGAATGTAGCCATCAATGCAAATTTGGCCATTGATCCTAAGGGTAGCATCTATAGGGATGCTCAATCGGCTACTCAAAACACATATGGAGGTGAAGATGGTTGGATTAACCTGCGGGTGATCCTCAAAATATTTAGGCTTAACAGGCAGCGATAACCCAGCTCCAAAACCAGAATCACCCACCGAGCAAGATTGAGCCCGAGCTGTCATAGGAAGTTGTCCATATGGTCGAATTGGTTTCAAGGAAATTGAACGAGAAGGGACCGATCCTACAACATTAAAGATGCTCGAAGAACTAACAAAATGAATTGAGTTAGGGGTAAAGAAGATCGAGGAAAACGACAAGAAGGTGGAAACCTACAACTCTAGGGTCGGTCAAATCCCGGGGGCACCATCGATATTGAAGGGTCTGGACTTCAAACAATTCGTGCAAAAACCTTTCCCCCGAGTGCGACTCCCGAGCTGATCCCCAAGAAGTTCTGTATGCCCGAGATTCCTAAATACAATGGAAAGACTGATCTGAACAAACATATCACCTCTTACACATGTGTTATCAAAGAGAATGATCTACAGGATCGCGAGATTGAATTTGTCTTGCTAAAGAAATTCGGAGAGACCCTGCCAAAGGAGGCTATGATATGGAACCAAAATTTACCACCTAATTCTATTGACTCATTTCCTATGCTTGCAGATTCTTTCGTAAAGACACACACGGGGGCCATCAAGGTTGAATCCAGGAAGTCAAACCTTTTTAAGGTAAGGCAAAAGGACAGCAAAATGCTCAGAGAATTCGTTTCTCAATTCCAAATGGAACGAATGGACCTGCACCGGCCGCTGATGACTGGGATGTTCAAGCTTTCACTCAAGGACTCAATGTTCGAAGCTCGGTGGATTCTCAGCAGTTGAAGCATAATTTGATAGAATACCCAGCTGTTACTTGTGCCGATGTGCATAATCGGTATCCATCGAAAATCAGGGTCGAAGGCGATCAACTGGGGGCTCCTTCCGAGTCCGTTTATCCTATTAGACCCGTCGATAGAATAAAGAGGGATATTGATCGAGAATCGAGGTTGAACAGATATCAATACCAACCATATAATGTAGATCATAGGAGTAGCAGATCTGGGCGAAATTCTACACGAAATGAAAAGAGAAGTGATCGAGGCTAGAGCTCTAGAGGGCTCATGAGCAAGAACAACTTCGACAGGCCTATCGGACCTAAAGAAGCACCACAATTATCAGAATACAACTTTAATGTTGACGCAGTTGCCATCGTATCGGCTATCGGACGCATCAAAGATGCCAAATGTCCTCAGCCTTTACACACCAATCCAACCCAAAGAGATCCCAACCAAATATGCAAATATCATGGGAAGATTGTCGACAATTGAGAGAAGAAGTAGCTCGGTTATTCAACAGCGGGCACTTTAGGGAGTTTCTGAGTGACCGAGCCAAAATTCATTTCAAAAACTAGGATTCCAATAAACAAAATGAGCAAGAAGAACCTCAACACATCATTCATATGATCATTGGAGGGGTCGATGTTCCTTAAGGTCCGATATTAAAGAGCACCAAAGTACCAATCACGAGGGAGAAATAGACTCGAGATTACATACCAGAAGGAACTTTATCTTTCAATGATGAGGATGCAGAAGGAATCATGCAGCCCCATAATGATGCACTGGTAATATCTGTACTCATGAATAAAACTCGAGTTAAACGTGTGTTAACTGATCCAGGTAGCTTTACCAATATTATTCGATCGAGGGTCGTAGAATAACTCGGCCTACAGGACTAAATCGTGCATGCAACCCGAGTGCTAAACGGATTCAACATGGCTTGTGAAACTACTAAGGGAAAAATAATGTTATCGGTAAAGGCAGCCGGAACTATCTAGGAGACCAATTTTTATGTAATCGAAGGGGACATAAGGTATAACGCCCAGTTTTGGAGACCACGAATCCACAACATAAGGGCTGTGCCCTCGACCCTTCACCGGGTATTAAAATTTCCAACACTAGAGGGGACTAAAATAATCTATGAAGAGCAGCCCACCACGAAGGAAATGTTTGTTGTCGATGAAGTAATTCCAATATCAACACTCACATCGACAAAGGAGCCAGATTTGAAAGCAAAACAAGAAGCCAAATAGCAATCGCCGATGTCAACCTCGATCCAATCGGACAAGTAGGGGACTAACAAAGACAATGATTACGAGGTTCCTCGACCCTTCATAGCCCCTGATAATTCCGACGCTACCAAATCAACGACCGAAGAGCTGGAGCAAGTCATACTGATCGAACATCTACCTGATCGAAAGGTATACCTAGGCACGTGGTTAACTCCCGAGCTCAGGAAAAAGCTCATTCAGTTTCTTATAGATTACATGTATTGTTTTTCTTGGTCCCATCTCACCGGATATCACCACTCACAAACTGAGCTAGGACCCGAAATTCCATCTAGTGTAGCAGAAAAGGAGACCCCAGTCCGAGTTAAGCATGTTTTTATCAAGGACAAAGTAACTAGACTCCTTAAAATAGGGTCCATCCGGGAAGTCAAATACCCGAATTGCTAGAAAACGTAGTAGTAGTCCCTAAAAGGGAACAAACTGAGAATATGTGTGGATTACAAGCATTTAATTAAGGCATTACCCAATAACTCTTTCCCTTTGCCTAACATCGATCACATGATCGATGCCACAGCCGTCCATGAGATCCTCAACTTTCTTGATGCCCACTCTGGGTACAACTAAATACAAATGAACCCGGATGATCAAGAAAAGACCTCCTTCATCACTAAGTATGGCACATACTACTATAACGTAATGCCATTTGGATTAAAAAATGCTGGTGCCACTTACCAACACCTAGTAAACCGAATGTTCAAAGAACAAATAGGGAAATCTATGGAAGTTTACACTGATAATATGTTAGTTAAGTCCCTGCAAGCAGAGGACCATTTAAAGCATTTGCACGAAACCTTTAGTATATTGAAGAAGCACAACATGAAGCTAAATCCGGGAAAATGTTCGTTCGGGGTCGAATTAGGTAACTTTCTTGGGTTCATGATATCCAATCGAGGAATTAAGATCAACCCCGACAAGATAAAAATCTAGGATATCACGATAGTGGAGAATGTGAAGGCCATGCAAAGGCTATCTGGGCGCATAGCCGCTCTGGGGCGATTCATCTCGAGGTCCTCCGATAAGAGTCATCGATCTTTCTCATTGTTGAAGAAGAAAAATAACTTCACATGGACTTCGAAATGCTAACGGGCCTCGGAAGAACTTAAGCGATATTTATCGAGCCCGCCACTGCTTCACACACTGAGGGAAGACGAGCAACTATACTTGTATTTGGTAGTATCAGAGATAGAGTTAAGTGGAGTCATAGTTCGGGAAGAAAAAGGTATGCAATTTCTAATTTATTATGTTAGTCGGACCTTAGGTAAGGCCGAAACTAGATATCCTCACCTAGAAAATTTGGCGCTCGCTTTGCTAAGCGCCTCAAGGAAACTTAAATCGTAATTTTAGTGCCACCTTATATGTGTTGTGGCAACTTGCCCATTGTGAAATATGATGCATAAACCCAAAATCTAGGGGCAATTGGCCAAATGGGTTGTGGAAATCCGCGGGTATGATATTAAATATCAACCCCACTCAAAATTTGGTAGATTTCATGGCTGACTTCAAGCCAGCCCTAATAACAGAGGTCGAAAGAGAGTTATTGGTAAACACGGGGACGTCTTTGGGAATCTGGACTCTCTTTACGTACGGTGCATCGAATGCAAAAGGGTCTGGACTTGGCATCGTACTGAAGTCGCCTACATGTAATATAGTTAGACAATCCATTAGAACTGTAAAATTGACTAACAACGAGGCCAAATATGAGGCCATGATTGTAGGTCTCGAACTGGACAAAATCTTGGGGTGGAGGTGATTGAAGCTAAGTGCGACTTCCTCCTTATGGTAAATCAAGTTAACGGAATGTTCGAAGCCAAAGAAGAACGGATGCAAAGGCACCTAGATAAGTTGCATGTAACATTACATTGATTCAAAGAATGGACTCTACAACATGTACATCGAGATCAAAATAATGAGGCCAATGCACTTGCAAACTTAGGCTCTTAGGTCGAGGATGACGAGCTCAACCTGGGGGCAGTAGTACAACTCATAAGATCGGTAGTAGAAGAAGGTCACGCCGAAATCAACTCCACAAGCCTAACTTGGGATTGGAGAAATAAATATGTAGAGTATTTGAAAACTGGGAAATTACCCTCAGATCCAAAAGTATCGAGGGCCCTGCGCACAAAGGCATCCCGATTCAGCTTGTCCGAGGATGGAACCTTGTTCAGAAGATTGTTCGATGGCTCGCTAGTAATATGTCTGGGACCGGGAAATACTGAGTACATTTTGAGAGAAGTCCACGAGGGCACCTGCAAAAACCATTCAAGCACCGAATCGTTGGTTCAAAAGGTAATCAGAGCGTGCTATTGCTAGATCAATATGGAAAAAGATGCAAAGGAGTTTGTACGAAAATATGACAAATGCCAAGACATGCTCCGATGATTCATCAACCCGGGGAACTGCTGCCTTTGGTCTTATCACAGTGGCCATTCATCAAGTGGGGAATGTACATTGTTGGCCCTCTTCCATGGGCATCAGGTAAGGCTCAATTTATCTTATTTATGACTGACTATTTTTCTAAGTAGGTTGAAGCACAGGCGTATGAGAAAGTCAGGGAGAAGGAAGTCATCGACTTCATTTGGGACCACATTATATGTCGGTTCGGGATGCCATCCGAAATTCTATGTGACAACGGGAAACAATTTATCGTCAACAAAGTGACTAAGTTTCTCGAAGATCATTGACGCACCCCTTTTTCTCGCGAAATCGGATTTCAACATGTGACAACTCTTTTAAGGAAGGGTTTTAAAAGATAGAGTCGCTACCTAACGGACTAAGGTGCGTTAGGGCACCTATTTTGCTGAGAACTCTGTTTAACCAGTTTGCATCACCAAAGATCGGGTAAGGGCTCAAAATTACCTCAAAAAGAAGGTGTTAGGCACTCTTCGAGGTCTATAACTGTGGGTCCCGGCCGAGCTCAATTATATGAATTAGTCTTCTGTGATTAGAAAGAAGAGACAAAGGATTCTGGAAGTTCATTAAACGCAAATAATTGATGAAAGACAAGGTGGGGGGGGGGGTCCTAAATTTTTTAGCCTAAAGAATCTCCCCGTGCAACATAAATAATTCTGCGTAACTCCCTCAAGATGGAGTGTTACTCATATTATTCAGCGGGCGCAGAATCTCATCTCCTAATACCCCATTACTATCTTTAAGTTATTACCTAAAGCGCACTAGTTGATTTAAATTGTACTCTATGCGTGCACTACCCGTCCCATGCCTATGGTCTAGGACGCTCTAGACCTCTATTTAGGTATTTTTAGACTTTAACATAGGTTGCTCAAAAGGGAAAATACTAAGCGACAGACAAAATAGTTATGACTTTCATTTATAAGCAAATAAGGGCTCAAGTTGGCCTCCGTAATTAGACAACAAATGCACGCAAGTCAGATTAACAAAGACAGTTGTTGATTTTAAATAATTAAGAAGCCTATAGGCAGGATCTCTATATGAATGTGGATTTATATTGGCAGACAGTTATGCGCAAAGGTCGTTATATTTTCCAAAACCTGTATGATTTGCCTATTGATTTTAAACATAAGGAAATTGAACCTATAAGCATGATATCTAGGTGTTTTATGCAATAGTAGACAGTGGCAGGTTACAGAAACAGATCCAGAATTATTTGTTGAATCCTATAGACATATTTTCCAGTAAGAGTAACAATGCAGTGTTCGAAAACTCATGAACAAATGGGCAGAAATGATAATTAAACTAATTCGAACCTATAGGCATGCTTTCTACAATTAGATTTGATTTTAGATCCTATAGGCATGATTTCTATTGAGGATAAAAAGATAATAAATGATTTAACAGATTCAGACGTGCATTCTATAATTTGATCCATTTTTAGATCCTATAGGCATGATTTCTAGAATCTGAACGAAATAGTATGTAAGCAGGATTTCATACACATATTGGATCACATTGTTTCTATAGGCATGGTCCGTAACCGAACATAATTGAACCAAACATTGAGCCTACGGACATGGTTGCTAGCATATAATGGCTGAACATAATAGGATACCTATAGGCATGATTTCTAACACACAACATAGCATTAACCCTATAGGCAGGATTTCTACCCCATTTTATAGCAAATATAAAATACGAACCCTTTCCCATTTTTAATAATACCCCAGAATTTTTATTACAAATTATTATTACAAACCAGAATATAATGAATGAATTACAATATAAGTAAAACTACAGGGGCCTACAGTAGGCCCAAATACACCTGGACAAGCTAGGCCTTCAACTCACAATAGCTCCAACAACCCATGTTCATAGATATACAATAACCAGTAGTCAACGATTCACCCATATTACAAGGATAAGCATACAGAATCCCAAATCTCTAGTGTGTAAAAGCTCCTAATGGCTTCAAGAATCTAGGGCAGTGCTCGCACTAGAGAAACTGATCAGAAACAGTTCAAGGAAGACTAGAGACCAAATCCCAGTTTGTCAGAGTTCACAAGGGTCTCACATAGACCCCGAGCAGTGCTCACACTAAGGAGGTCAAGGACAGAACCTAAATAGCCTTGGCTTTTAGCCAACTAAGAATGAGGATTCAGAACAACATAGGTAACAAATGAAAGAGAGCGAGCAATGGTTAAGGGATAGAATTTGAAAAGATGTACTTAGTTTTAGGAAGAAGACATAGCAAAGTTTAAAACACAGAACAATTGACCAAAAGGTCAACAACACTTAGAAATAGGTTTATCATTTAGCAAAACAAGATATAGGCAGAATCACGTTGAAAGAGTTAGGGAGAAACAAGTTTACAGGATTTACAAAGATTGTCATACACAGGGGCATAATACCAAACAAGTTAAAGCCTAAAAGGTCCAATTCATGCTAAGTATACATCCCAGTATCAAAAGAAAGCCATGTTAACTTACATGAGGAAACAAAAAAACATTTAGACATGGTAGGAAAACACAAATTTGATAACTACCCTAGAGTCAAGTAATCAATGATGGAATATGGAATCAAGTGAGCCAAAGACATGCCGAGAGACATATTAGCAGGGAAACAGGTCACAAATTGTTACAAATGTGAAGCAGTCAAAGTAGAGTAGGAAAACAGACGTAGGTTGATTAGTAATGTAGACATTTAGGTATTGACCAGTAGACTAATATTAACTTAAAATACTCAATGCAACTGCAAAACTAACAAAATTGCATACATTGTCGTTGATCTCAGAGATCAACGACCATGATTAAAAAGGGGTTGGGTTGGGTCTATGGAATGGGTTACCGACCGGGTAATTATAGGGGTCGTTTGGATTGGGCTTTGAGGGGTTGGTCCAGAGACTTGGGGGTTTTTTGGTCCAAAATTGGTTTCAAAACTAGGCTATTATTTAAATACACACAAATAGTTTATAAAAATACTTGATAAATAAGTAAAAATATTATTTATATACTAAAATGATTAAATATAATAATTTAGTATTATAAAAATATAAAATTCTATTTTGACACAAATAACATAAATAAAGAGCATTTATGTGTGAATGTAGGCTATTACTGCAAAAATTGGGCGAATGACTTAAAATATAAATATAATTATATAAAATGAAGTAAAAAATATTTGAGACATATATTATTGGTGAAAATAATAATTTTAGGTGATTAAGTCATTACGAGATAATTTGAAGGAGTAATTAATAAATATTTAAGCAATTAAAATGCAGGAAAATCAATTTAAAAGCTCTGAAAATTATGAAGAATTATGGAAATGCGTGTATAAAATTTATAAATTAAATGATGATGTAAATATGATATTTAAAAGCATATATATTATTTTAAAAATATGAGGCTCAAAATTAGTTATCAACAACTGGCCCTCTTTACTCGGGAATGATGAAAGAGTTCTCGGGTAAAGAAATGATGACCGATTTTGACCGAATGGGGTGATTTGAAAAAATATAGGCTGCCCTCTGGCCTTTGAGCTGCCTACATATCCCTGGTTTTACAGGAATCAGGCCATGTGCAGTTCTGTACCCAATGGTGAACGAAACCGATGGTGTTGTTATATGAATGATCGTGTGTTTCAGAAAGGGTTCTTTTGAGCAGGATATTATAGGATGAATTTATGAGAAGTCACAAATATGAACTCGTGATGTTATGGATGTATCACTTGGTAGATATCTGACGGTCATATATTAAAAGCGAGTAATTGATAGGAGTCGGTTACGTTTGAAGCAATTGTGAGATGTGAATGTTGTAAAATGGAAACCGGAGCAAAGATTGTTCCTGTTTGAAGAACGGGTACCTCCTGGATTACCTACAAAACTTAAAATATGGCGCATGCAAATATATATGGGTTATTGCGAGAATTTAAATATGATGCAAATTCCCTTTGGACCATGAAGATTGTCGTTGGACGGTGAGGATGATGTCCTTAAACCATGACGTCACGGGCCATGAATCGTGAGATAAAGGATTCGTAGGCCATGAAATTATGTTCTCGGGCCATGATAATGGTGCCTCTGAACCATGATGCCTTTGAATAATAATGTGAAACATTGAGAGGTCCTAAGATCATGACATGGTGTCTTCCGGCTATGAGGATGATGCTTTCGGACTATGACGCCTTCGGAAAATTTGGCTATGCTTCAGCCCATGAGATGCAAAGACATGATGCTTGAGATAACAAAAGACAGATCTTAGTCCTGTGTAAGGTCGGGGGGCAGAGGTTAGCCCAGAGAGGAGTAATGCAAGGTTTTAAACAACACAGCATTTGTGGTTATGCAAGGAGAGACAATTCTTAGTATCGTTCAAGGGAAGGAAAAGCTTAGCCTTATGAGATTATGGAGGCAGGGCTTAGCCTCATGCAAGAAAAGGAGACAACGCTTAGTCTCATACAATGGAAGGCAATGCTTAGACTTATACAATTAGGGAGGCAGGGCTTAGCTTCATACAAGGAGAGGAGACAATGCTTAGTCTCATGGAGTGGTAGGCAATGCTTAGCCTTATGCAATTAGGGAGGCATGGCTTATCCCCATGCAAGAAGAGAAGACCACGCTTAGTCTCATGCAGTGAAAAGTAGTGCTTAGCCTTATGCAATTAGGGAGGCATGGCTTAGCCTCATGCAAGAAGAGGAGACAATGCTTAGTCTCATGCGGGGGAAGGTAGTGCTTAGCCTTATGCAATTAAGGAGGCATGGCTTAACCTCATGCAAATAGGAGACAATGCTTTGTCTCATGCAAGAACAGATAATAAGTAATGACAGAGTATTTTCTTATTTGGAGACATGTTTGCGTTTGTCAGCCTTGTCATTATGAAGATAGTGATTTTGATGTATGTATACTTGCAAACATTCCTGTTGTGTTCATTGTGCCTGCATCCAATGAAAGATCGTGAGTTTTGCGGGGGAGATTGGTTCGTTTCTTCGTATGTTTGCTTTGATTTGCCTCGCTTCGAAGGTCTTGTTCGAGTTACTCTGGGTAACATCTGGTTGCCATAGAGATAAAGTTTCTGAAAATTGTGTATGCCTTTGATAAAATAGAGTTATTTGAAAACATAGTGGTATGTAATATCAAGTAAATTAGATGAACTAATTACTGTGACACTTTTAGAGACATTGCGACTTCTTTGCATTAGAATTTTGAGGGTCCTCCTCAAAATTCTGCCCCAGTTTAGTAAGCAATTCTTCGGTTGTTCTGGACTTGCTCTGGGATTTTGAGGGTCCTCCTTAAAATTTTGCCCCAATTTTTGGTTGTGGGGAAAATGAAAATTTTATTGAGATGTGATCGAACCCACAGGGCTGGCTACGTATTCCTCTCTTAAACGGGAATCAAGCCAAGCATAGTTTAATTACATCAAAAGAAATGTAAATAATTTAAATGTAGTATCTTTTGACTACGTCCGAATTGATAGGCTTTAACCAAACTTCTCCGTCCATTTCTGCAAGTATGAGTACTCCTTCTGTTAGTACCCTATGAACCATGTAGGGTCCTTGCCAAATCGGTGAAAACTTTCCTTTGGCTTCATCTTGATGTGGGAAGATTCGTTTCAACACCATCTACCATGGTGTGGAATGTCTAGGTTTGACCCTTTCGTTAAAAGCTCAGGATATTCTGTTTTGATAAGTTGACCATGACATACTGCATTCATTCTTTTTTCATCGATAAGAGCCAATTGTTCATAGTGACTCCTTATCTATTCTGCATCACTAAGTTCTGCTTCCTATATAATACTCAAAGAAGGGATCTCGACCTCGATGAGAACGACAACTTTAGTACCGTACACTAGCATGTAGGGAGTTGCTCCAGTTGATGTGCGAATTGTGGTACGATATCCCAATAAAGCAAATGGTAATTTCTCGTGGCATTGCTTGTGGTTGTCTCCATTTTCCTCGAAGTTTTCTTGATGTTTTTGTTGGCAGCTTCCACGGCTCCATTCATTTGAGGTCTGTATGTTGTGGAATTCTTTTGCTTGATCATGAAGGTTTCACACATAGCTTTCATTAAATCGCTATTAAGGTTGGCGGCATTGTCGGCAATGACGGATTCGGGTACCCCAAATCGACAAATAATACGATCTCTGACAAATAATCTGCGACGACTTTCTTGTTTATAGCCTTGTAAGATGTAGTCTCAACCCATTTTGTGAAGTAGTCTATGGCCACCAAAATGAACCTGTGCCCATTTGAAGCAGCAGTCTCGATCGGACCAATGATATCCATTCCCCAAGCGATGAAAGGCCAAGGTGCACTTGTTGTATTGAGTTCATTTGGTGGTACCCGTATCTTATCTGCATATACCTGAAACTGGTGACACTTTTGGACATACCTGATGCAGTTTGTTTCTATAGTCATGCTAAAGTATCCTTCTCTTAATATCTTCTTGGCTAGAACGAAACCATTCATGTGTGGCCTGCAGGTTCCTGCGTGTATCTACTCGAGCAATCTAGAAGCTTCTTTGGCGTCGACATACCATAATAACCCTAGGTCTGGAGTCCTTATACACAAAATTCCTCCACTTTGGAAGAAATGATTCGACAATCTCCGGAGCGTGCGTTTCTGAGCATGATTTGCATGCTCCGGTTATTCTTCTTTTGCCAAGTATTCCTTGTTATCGTGAAACCAAGGATTTTCATCTGTTTCTTCTTCAATATGAGCACAATAAGCTGGCTGACTATGGATCCTTACTGGAATGGGGTTCTTGGAACATGTTTGAATTCTATCTTCGTGAACCTATTCATAAACTCTTGCACATGATATAGATATGGTAGTATCTTAGTATTCTTTGTAGCCCATTCTCCTTGAACCTGATGTACTAGAAGATCTGAATCACTAATTACCAGAAACTCTTGTATATTCATGTCGATGGCCAAATTGAGCCCCATGATGCAAGCCTCATATTTTGCCATATTGTTGGTGCATGGAAACTTGAGCTTCGCGGATACTGGATAATGTTGACATGTGTCTGACACCAAAACTGCTCCAATACCTACTCTTCTAAAATTTGCAGCTCTGTCGAAGAATATTCTCCAACCGTCACAGGCTTCGGTAATACCTTCTCCTACAAACGACACTTCTTCATTGGGAAAATATGTTTTCAATGATTCGAATTCTCCTCCCATAGTATTTTCTGCAAGATGATCTACTAGTGCTTGTCCCTTGACCGCCTTCTGAGTCACATAGACGATATCAAACTCACTCAACAATATCTGCCATTTGGCTAGCTTCCCTGTAGGCATTGGTTTCTGAAATATGTATTTTAGAGGATCCATCCTTGATTTGAGGTATGTAGTGTAGGCATAGAAGTAGTGCCTCAATTTCTGATCTATCCACGTTAGGGCGCAACAGGTGCGTTCTAGAAAAGAATACCGTGCATTATAGGGTGTGAACTTCTTACTCATATAGTATAAGGCATGTTCCTTTCTTCCCGTCTGTCCCAAGACACAACCGAATGCTCCATCTACTACGGAAAATAGAGTAGCAGAGGTCTACCAGGTTCCGGCGTGACCAAGACTAGTGGCATAGATAGGTATTCCTTGATTCTGTCGAAAGCTTTCCGACATTCTTCAGTCCATTTTGTTGCAGCATCTTTCTTCAATATTTTGAAAATCTGCTCACAGATCACGGTCGAGTGTGCTATAAATCGACTGATGTAATTAAAATGCCCAAGAAGCTCATCATATCTGTATTGCTCTTTGGAGGTGGCAATCCCTTATTGCTATGACCTTTGAAGGGTCCAATTCAATCCCCCGGCGACTGACGATGAAACCTAGCAATTTTCCAGCAGGGACTCCGAAGGCACACTTTGCAGGATTCAGTTTCAGATTGTACCTTTGAAGTCGATCATATAATTTCCTTAAATATGTTGTATGGTCTGCTCTTCTTCTGGATTTGATGATGATGTTATCCACGTACACCTCTATTTCTTTGTGAATCATGTCATTTAAAATGGTCATCATGGCTCTCATATAAGTGGCTCCAGCATTCTTCAGACCAAATGACATCATCTTATAACAATACATCCCCCACAGAGTGATAAATGTTGTTTTCTTGGCATCTTTCTCGTCCATCCAGGTCTAATGGTATCCCGTGAAGCAATCCACAAAGGATTGGAGTTCATGCTTGGCACAATTGTCGATTAGTATGTGTATATTAGGTAACGGGAAATCATCTTTGGGACTTGGTTTATTTAAATCTTGATAGTCGACACATACTCTAACCTTCCCACCCTTCTTCGGAATAGGCACGATGTTGGCCAACCAAGTAGGATATTCAACCACTCTGAGAACTTTAGCTTTGATCTGCTGGGTGACTTCCTCTTTAATTTTTAGACTCATATCAGGCTTGAACTTTGTGAGTTTCTGTTTTACAGGCGGATACATCGGATTGGTAGGTAGTTTATGGGCCACTATGGATATGCTAAAACCAGTCATATCACCGTAAGACCATGCGAAAATGTCCTCATACTCCTTCAGGAAATGGGTGTATTCCTCTTTTTCTGATGGTGACAAGTGGATACTTATGCGGGTTTCTTTGGCTGTTTCGAAGTCTCCCAAGTTGACTATTTTAGTTTCGTCCAGGTTGGACTTTGGCTTATTCTCAAAATTCTCAACTTCTGTGACAATTTCCTCAGGTATCACATCTTCTTTATCTATCTCTTCTGAGTCACTCTCCTTATGTTGCGTAGTCTTATTACATCTCATAGTCGTTGGTTCATCAGGATAAGTAATAATAATGTTGTAGAGAAAAAATATAAAAAATAATAATAAATATTAAAATAGCGATGCGTTAATTAAATATTGAAAACATCAAAACAAGTATAGATAGATGACTTGAGCAATTATTTCAAAACAAAATGCGTCTTAAAACAAAATACTAGAAATGCCTTAAATGCTTTAAAATTGATTGAAAATAAATCATGCTAATTGCCAGCTACCCAGGAACTCGACGGGCCCGGGATGGTGTAGCAGTCCAATTCTTGAGACCAGCTCCTATCTCCATGGTCTGAATGGTGAGGTCTTGTTCCTCCTCCTCAACTATTGCATTGCAGTCCATGTATTTATCATCTAGAAACAGATTCCATAGGCCAGCTAAAGCCTCATCTTCTTCAGATCCCCATATCACGTCAGTCTGTTGAAATGTCTAATGAAGATATGGTATTGGCTATTCAAAAGGGTAATATGGGCCATGCCATGGCGGTGACCAATCATCATACTCTTTCCAGGTGTACTGATATCCCAGTCCAAAGGTGGTACCGTGACGTTTTGGTTGTATCGGCTTAGTGATACCCTCGAGATTCTTACCAAGACCTTTACCCAGTTCATACCCTATCCATAACAGTATGCTTTCGATCTTATTACTCCACCACTTGTCTTTCTCTATTGCATTGACACGCTCGACACGATGATACATTTCTCCGCCCAGCTTTCTTCTATTCTCGACAACCAGAACAGTTTGATTAGTGTAAATGGGATTACTTCTGTCTCCATGAATGATCATCTCCTGATGGTTCCATTCGAACTTCACGGCCCAGTGTAGCGTAGAAGCTACAGCTCCAACAACATGTATCCAAGGTCGTTCCAACAACAAATTGTACGTAGTAGATATGTCCAATACTTGAAACTCAACGTCAAACCAAGTCGGGCCCATCTGCAAACAAAGGTTGATTTCTCCAATTGTGGCCCTTTGAGACCCATCAAATGTTTTAACATTCATACTCCCTGCTCGTATTTCATGGAAATCATTACCCAACCTTTTCAAAGTAGTCAACGGACAAATGTTGAGGCTTGAACCCCATCTATTAGGACTCTGGCAATGAATTTATCCTCGAATTGTACTGTAATATGCAATGCCTTTTGTGACTCAGTCCTTCAGATGGTAGTTCGTCTTCGTGAAAGGTGATCTTGTGGCTATCCAATACCTGCCTTACCATGTTGGCCATCTCTCCACTTGTGATGTTATTGGGCAAGTAAGCTTCGTTCAATACTTTCATTAATGCATTCCTGTGCGTCTCAAAATTTTGCAGCAGTGACAGAATGGAAATCTGAATAGGGGTTTTGTTCAAATGATCCACTACAGAGTACTCCCTTTCTTTCACTTTCCACCAAAAATCATTCGGGCCGGTTTCAATGATAGGTTGTGGGAGCGGCTTCTTTACTTGTTCCTTCCAAATGCTTAGGCATGTAAACCTACAGGTCCTGGTCATGTCTTGTGCGACACCTGTTTCTTCCATCTTCCCTTTTCTTTTCCTTCTCGCCTCTGCAACATAGTCCCATGGTATAGCATTGGAATTAAAGGACGGTGTGGGTACTACCATCACAATGAAGGGTGTAGTCACCTCCACCTCAAACGGAGCTGGTGCGGCTGAGGGCATTGTTGTTTTAACCTCAAACGGAGTTGTTGTAGCCACTTCAACCTCAATTGGTGGTTGAATTTTCACTATAATAGGTGTGAGAGTGACTGAAGGTATTGTGGTTTCATCCCCCTCACGAATGAGTTCAATTAATCCTTCCGGATCCCATTCTTCATTAGTTTCTATCACATTTACCCCCTCGCCCATGTGATCCGGAAGGGGATTGTTGCGGGCATTAGGTGCAGTTTTTTTTTTCTTGTATAAACTTGGTGTCAATGGATCTTATCCTTCAAAGTGCGACATTCGTCAAAAGGTGTCCCTTCATGCCCAAAAGATAGACACATGTCTTGTTCGGATTGACCCACTAGGAAGCGTTTTCCATAGCAAAAATGGGAATGGGGGTGACATAACCGGCAGCCTTCAGTCTTTCATAGAGCTGATCAATGGGTGCAGCAATAAGAGTGTATTGTCTAGGTGGTCTTCGGTCGAAATTTGGCCTGGATTTCTGGTAGTTTTGGCGGATTGGTGGTGGTGAGTGGTAATATGAAGGTTTTGTGTTATAAGTATGGTAGGTGGTGGCAGGTTATTGATATCTAGAAGGTGAAGGCTGATATGTGGGTGGTGGGGTTTGGTATGTGAGAGGAGATTTTGGTCCTTGGTCTACCATCACGGCTCCTACTTCTTTCTTTTTGGATATACCCCCTGACTGCAAGGCTTTGTTCGTAGCCTGTAATGCCTCAAAATTAGTTACCATTCCGCTCTTGATTCCTTCTTCAATCCTTTCCCCCAATTTAATGATGTCAGAGAACTTGTGATTCTCGATAACCATTAACCTTTCGTAGTATTGTGGATCTTGGGCCCGGACAAAGAACTTGTTCATTTGCTCTTCTTCCAATGCCGGCCTTACTTTCTATGCTTCCAATCTCTACCAAATAGCATACTCGCGGAAAGTATCCGTTGGCTTCTTCTTGAGATTCTGGATATAGAAGACATCTGGTGCATTCTCTGTATTAAACCTGAACTGATCCATAAAATCCGATGCCATGTTTAACCAACTAACCCATTTCTTTGGATTTTGACGGATGTACCAAGATAGGGCGTTTCCAAAAAGGCTCCTCATGAACAATTTCATGCGAATCCTTTCATCCTTTCCAACTCCTACGAGCTTGTCACAGTATATCCTTAGATGTACCTTTGGGTTAACTGTTCCTTCAAACATCTCGAACTTAGGAGGTTTGTATCCCTCTGGCAATTCTACGTCAGACTGAATGCACAAATCCTCATAGTTCAATCCCTCAATGCCTTTACCCCCTTTGACACCTTGGATCTCAACTTGTGAGATTCTTAAGTTCCTATGCCATGTTCTTGATGAGCAGGTCCTTCTCAGCGGATTCAGGTATGTATAAGGTTTGTTAAGGAGTGAAGAGTAAGGTTGTCATATATATAAGGTTGCTTTGATGAACTCCAGGTATTTAGGTGTAGTGGTGATCGTTGGTTGAATTTTAAGGATTGGGAATAGGTTGTGGTGCGTTCTGAGGAGTATGATAGGTAGTGGGCTGTGAATACTGGGCTGGATGATGATGATGTTGTGGAGGAGTTGGTACTGGTGGAGGATTGGGATTTTGAGGCAGTGTGGCATATTGGTAAAGTGCAGGAGGATTTTGTGGATGCTGGTTCAGTGTATTTTGGGGAGGTGCTGGGTTTTTGGTGTTTTGTTGGTTGATGTTGGGGACGTTCAAGGTGAGGGAGAGGTTTTCCAAGTTTCAGACCTGCTCAAGTTCCCCTATAGCTCCAATATCTTTTGTTCCAGTCACAAAACCAAGTCATTTTGTGCCGGAGTGCTTCGACCATCTGAAGTTTCAGCATTGTCTTCATGCATGACATTATTTTTCCTGATATTGCTTGTATCATTGTAACGATCCGGCCGGTCGTTTCATATGTTACCGCTCCGTTTTCCCCATTTTTGTTTCTTATTGTCTTGTTCAGCGGTATTATGTGTTATTGGGTTGGTTGGATCGGGTTTGGAAAGGTTCTGGTAAGGCTTGAGACACTTAGTATCTTTTGAGTAAGCTTAAGTTGGAAAAGTCAACTAGATGTTGACTTTTGTAAAAAAGGGCTCGGATGTGAATTCCGATGGTTCAGATAGCTTCGAAAGATGATTTGGGAATTAGGAGTATGATCGGAACGTATTTTGGAGGTCCGTAGTAGGTTTAGGCTTGAATTTTCGAAATTGGAATTTTGGCATTTTTCGGTTGATAGGTGAGATTTTGATATTGGGGTAGGAATAGAATTCCAGGAGTTGCAGTAGGTCCGTTGTATCATTTGGGATGTGTGTGCACAATTTCAGGTCATTTAGACGTGGTTTGATAGACCTTTTGATCAAAAGCCAAATTCGGAAGATTTTTGGAACCTTAGGTTTGAATCCGATGCTATTTGGTTGATTCGATTTTGTTCGAGGTGTTTTGAAGATTGGTATAAGTTTGTATAGTGGTATATGACTTGTTTGTGCTTTTGGTTGAGGTTCCGGGGGCCTCGGGGTGATTTCGGATGGTTGACGAAAGATCTTGAATTGGGTTTTGGCAGCTGAAGATTTCCTATTGCTGTCATAACCGCACCTGCGGCTAGGGGACCGCAGGTGTGGGCTTGCAGAAGTGCCTAGAGGGTCGCAAATGCGGATTGGCCCTAGGGAGCTGGAACCACAGAAGCAGCTGGGTGAGTGCACCTGCAATAGCCCAGGTGCAGGTGTTCCATCGCGCATGCGGAACTTGGGTTTTAAGTGAAAACAGCAGATGCGGTGCTTTGGCCGCAGAAGCAGGACCGCAGAAGCGGGGAAAGGACCGCAGGTTCGGAATCCCTGGGTCAGAAGGTATATATTTCATCCTTCGCGATTTTCAGCCTTTCTTCACCATTTTAAATCTACTTTGGAGCTTTTTGGGGGGATTTGAGGGAATTAGAGGAAACTTCATTGAGGTAAGATTTTTTATCATAAAACTCATTCCTATGGTGTTATTTCATTGATTAGGCTTGAAATTGATGGAAATTTGTGGGTAAATATTGAAGAACTAGGGCTTGAGATTGGAAACTTTTGAGTAAGGGTTTGAGGGGCCATTTGTAGTTGGATTTTGGTACTTTTGATATGGATGAACTCGTGGGAGGATAAGGAGTTTATTGATGTAATTTTTATTGGATTCCGAGACGTGGGCCCGGTGGTCGGGTTTTGGTTAATTTCGGGATTGGTGTTGTAATTTGCTTTTCTTCGAGTGGGCTTTGTTCCCTTAGCATATTTTAATGGTTATGTTCTGATTTTGGTTAGATTTGGAGCATCCAGAGGCCGATTCGAGAGGCAAGGGCATCGCGAGCTAGAGTTTGGACCGGATAGAGGCGAGTAATGATTGTAAATGTCGTCCTGAGGGTATGAAACCCTAGATTACACATCGCTATGCTATTTTGAGGTGACACACACGCTAGATGACGAGAGTGGGGTCATGCGCCGTTGGGGATCGTGACTTAGTCCATCATGTATGACTGTTTAACTGCGTATTTGATTAAAAGCGGTTTGCTATCATCATGTTTTGGGCTGAATGCCATGTTTGGGATTCGTGCCAACTGTTTTAGACCCTTATGGGAATTTTACTACTATTCTCACTATCTTGACTTTATATTTGTACTCAGTCATGCTATATTCTACTGTTTTCATAACTCATCCATGTTTACTCTGTTTTTTGACACCTTAAATGATATTTTGAGTTGAGCATTATATTTTACTGTCCCCGAGTGGCTTTTAGAGATTTCTGACTGAATAGGGTCGAGGGCCTGTGTTGTGAGGTTATTATGGGATCGGGCTGCGCGCCGCAGCGGTATTGTGTTGATTCATGATTATGAGGCCGAGGGCCGATTTGTTATTCCACAAGGTGGCTTGATATGAGGCCGGAAGCCTATTTGATTATGCTACGAGATGGCTTGATATTGCGCTTGGGCTGTAAGGAGCCCCTTCCGGAGTCTGTAGACCCCCAGTGAGCGCGGCTACCCAATGTGAGATATGATATAGCCTGAGGGGCTGATGTTGTTCTATGTTATTGCCCGAGGGGCTGATACAAGTGATTGTGAGATAGCCTGAGGGGCTGATTCTGTTGGTATTTTGCCCGAGGGGATGATTTTATGTGTCTATCTTTTCTCACTACTTTTTCATTCGCTCGTTTAACTGCTAAAAATTGTTTTAAAGAGGTTTTATTGAACTAAGGTGTTTCTATGAGTTTTTACTGATTATTGCCTTGTCCTGGTTTTTACACTGCCTCTTTGTAGCATTTTGTTGTGTTTTATGTGTTTTCTTAATGCTCAACTGCCTTTAATTTTATTACTCACTGAGTTGGCATACTCATATTACTCCTTGCACCCTATGAGCAGATTCAGGAGCCTCGGGTCCCGCTAGCGAGGGCTGATTGCTTCCAACAGGTTGTTCGGAGTTCACTAGGTAGCTGCTCGGTGTTTGTAGCCTAGTGCTTCTCCCTCTTATCTTACTTTCCTTTGTATTAGTTTTGTAATACACTGCGTAGTCTCTTTCATACTCTTAGTTAGATGTTTAGATGCTCATGACTGGTGACACCCCGATGTCGGGCTGTGTTTGTTTCCGTAATTGTTCTATTTCACTTTATTTTGGAATTTATTACTTATTAATGGCTTAATTATGAATTAAATAACTGTTAATTGGTATTGGGGATTTGTGTCGGCTGGCCTTGTTTCACGATAGGTGCCATCATGACCGGGTCCGGATTTAGGGTCGTGACAATCATCCATTCTGATCTTTCCTTTGCTTTTAGGATCGTTTGGAAGAGGAGGTGGAGGACCTGTTGATCTGGTATGATATGCTGATGATGCCAGTATGCATGAACCAACCTTAGGGGATGGGAATAAACAAATCAAGAAAAGAAGAAAACAAAAAGGTAAACAAGTCAGTGAGGAGTATTAAAAGGTTGTTTGCAGTATTTAAACACATATTGCGGAATTATAAATTTGCGTCCTAACTTGGGGGCCTTATTATGCCCGAGGTAGGCCTAAGTGACATATAGATTTGGAGAAAAATTGATGCCAATAACTGCGTCATTTCATTAATGTGAAAAATAAACTGAATCTCTACTAAAACGACAATAATGATAAAGAGTTACTAATAATATGTGCCTTATTACAACCAAAGCCTAAACGAAGTCTAGAAAGCAAGTAAAACATGATTTCTATTCTACTTGGTCCCAGAAAGGCCTTCTCCATGCTTGGCCTTTTTTGCTCCATCGATCAAGTTCCCTAGGTCGCGCATGTCCAGCAGCAGATACGCCCTTGCTAGGAGACCTCCTTCATTTCCATCCATGTTTTGATAGCCGGTAACCCTATTTCTCATCTTCCCTTCCAGCTCCATCAATCCTTGCTCTAAATACTCCTACCTCTCTGTTGATTTAGTAGCAATTTCTCTCTATTCATTGATTGCTTCCATGTCCGCTTTGTGCTGTTCCAAATGTCTGGCCTCAGATTCAAAGATCCTTTTGTGTAACCTCATGTATTTGACTTGGGCCTCAGCAGCATCGTCTATGACCCTATTTCCCAAATCAATCCCTGGCTTGACTTCTCCTGCTATGTTATCGACCAACCATGACGGATAAAAGTGCACATGGCTAGCATGGTATCGATCTGGCTTGATGGTATCCTTTTCCACCACGACCTTCAGATGCCACATGTGTTGCGCCTCGTACTTGAATGGAATAACATCACCTTGGAAATATGTTTTGTAGTGAACCATCTTGGAGACTCGGGGTATGACTTGTTTCCTACCAGCTGTGAACACCTAATTTTTGCACTATTTAAAACCTCCTAAAGTTATTAGTGTTTTGTTATTTTAATTATTTTTCTCAATTTTTGTGATTTTAATTGCATATTTCCTATCATAAAATACAAAAAAATAGTTCTTTCTTCATTTGTGCATTTTAAGAATTAACTTGTTGTTCAGTTGGTGAATTAATCTAGTTAATTGATCATTAGAATAAGTTATTTAATTAATTTATTTGTGTAAAATTAGTTTAATAAGTAGGATTAAGGAAGAAATTTGGTCAAATTTGAAAGAAAAAGTGTCCAAGAGTGCAAGATAAAGGGCTGCCATTGAAAGGGTCTGAAACTGCGTAGTTTTGCCTCAAAACTACGTCGTTTCACTAAATGAAACAAGATCAAATCATACCCATCCATTCCATCTTGATCCAATGGATCTCATTCACTCTTGGCTTAGGTATTTAAAGCCTCAAAAATCTGAAAATTGTCCTTATTTTCACCCATAATTCTTTTATCATTCTTCTCTCTTCTCTCTCTCTCTTCACTCTCTCTACGCCGACCTAGCTCCGCCCACCGCCACTGGCCGGAAATCGCTGCCGCCGGCGGACCACCTCCAAACACCTCCAAATTCACACCATGTAATCTCCACAACTTCGTCCTTCCATATCTCCAAACCAAATCCTTCAAAAATCCCTCAAACTCTTTGAATCTTAGATCTAGGAAACTTTTCGGTCACTTTTTTGCCCAAATTCTTGAAGCTCCAACCACTACCACCCCACAATACTTACATCAATGGATAGAGCTCCTAAAGAGCTAGCTATTGATGCCAATTTCACCATGAAAATCTGGCAATCAAAATCCGGCCAAATTCCGGCGACCTCCCCGAACACCCTCTTTTGGCATACCACCATTTTTTCGGCCACTTGAATTATAAAATGGTAAAAATCCTATTATTTTTCGTAGTTGATTTTTTATTTTATTTTTATTTTTTCAGATCTTTTTTTTGTCTATTATTAATTATTTTAGCATTAGTTTTTGAAGTTTGAAATGTCAAATTTTCTGTTTTTGCACTTGTTGAAGTAGTAAAATAATTTTGTGTTGATAAAAGTGAGGTAGTGAAAAATACTTAAGAGTATATGGTACTTGTTTGATTGTTTATTTACTACTTTAAGACTCTTTGAGTACAATACTCAAAAGTCAAATTGTTTGGTAAGAAAATATAGACCTTTGGACAGTGTTTGAATAAAAGTCTGTCTTTGAATAGTGGAGAGCAGATTTTCTTTGAAATACTTGACAAGATTTGAACCAGAAAGTCTGGCATTTTGAATTTAAGAGCAGATTTTGTAGAAAAATCTGTCAAAAAGATTGATTTTTAATTTTTTTGAAATAGCTGATTGTTTTGATATAAAAGGAGGACACTCCATCTTACTGAGGGAGCTCTAGACACACAAAAAAGAGAAAAAATCAGTAGCTATAATATCCCTTAGCAGCTTTTGTGAGTTGATTCTTAAGTGAAAAACTTGTTTAAGGAAAATAGAGTAGTCTTGAAAGATTTTTCTGGAGTTACATAATTGTACTGTTTTGCTGGGGTATTTCTAGTTTATTTTCTTGGGTTTGAATCTGCCGGTTGTCGCTGTCTTTTGCTGTTGTTGCTGCCCGTTTAATTGTTTTGCTATTGATTTTGGAAAGAGTTGACACTGCTGTATTTGTTCTTCTTTCTGCTGTCCAGGTAATTTTCGGACCATGTAAACTCATAAAATTGAGTTGGAATGAAAGATAATGAAACTGAAAAATATTAGTAGTTTTATCCTTCTATTGTAATTCATTTTTATATGCTCTTGAATGTTTGATAATGTTATAACGATATGTTAGTTAATTAAATTGTGTTAAGCATCTTTAATTATTTTTATTTTTGCAAAGCATTAGATATAATTCCACTGGCATTTGGTTGTCTGAAAGGAGCATATATATTAAAATTTGAACCCTTGTAGCCATGTTTGTCCCTTTGTTGTCACCAAGCTAAGTTTTTATTATTATTATTATTATTATTATTATTATATTTTAGAGTCCCAATAGTCTTTTTTTATCTCTTAAAAAATACTTATTTAGTAAGGTAGTTAAGTTGTAGATTAGAAAGACAATCTGTAAACTTATTTTTGTAAATAGTTGGCTACGGATTGCAAATAGCAAGATATGGCCAAATCTGTAACATAGCTTTAAAAGGCCATATCTGCAGATTTAAAGTCCAAAAGCATATGGGCTTTTGGATTTTGTCTTGGACATGAGCCCATTTGACTCCATCAACCCAATAGTGGGTTGCCTCATTCAATGTCAAGACAAGCCCACATCTTACTAGTTTTAAGCAATGTCAATTGATAATTTTCTCTCATTACTCTCATCTTTTAAATTAGTACTCCTAACAATAATTTTCTCTCATTAGTTAAGTTGTAGATTATTATTCAAATCTTTTCTTTAATTGTTTTTTTAAAATAAATAAAAACGGACATAGGAAAAGCATAAAAATCAAATAAACCACAGTTTATCCAAGTTTAATTCAAGCCAAATGTAGTCAATAAAGTGACCGTGCTAGAACCACGGGACTCAGGGAATGCCTTACACCTTCTCCCCCGTCAACAGAATTCCTTACCCCGACATTGTTTTCGCAGACCAATAATAATAGAGTCAAACTTTCCTTTGAATAGGGATTCAAATAAAAGGTGACTTGGAACACTAGTAAAAATCAATTCCAAGTGGCGACTCTGTAAATAAAATAATCCCTACTTCAAATTTGTCACTTTAATTGGAAAAGCTCTTTAACCCACAATCCGTTATATTTTGCACACATATTTCTTGGAGGGAGAAAAGGGGCGTGACAGCTCTGGCGACTCTGCTGGGGACAACTAGAATACGAGCTTGTACATGTTGACTTTTATTTGGCTTTATTAATTTTGTATATATTGTGATTTATTTGGGTATAATGTGCCACTTGTTTGCTTTTTACCGCTTTGATATTTTTGAATGGTACATATAAACTGCCTTCTCACGTACCCCCTCCGAGTCTTCTTGAATTAAAATTGGGCATTTGCTTGACATAGCCCGCTTTCTTTGAGATAGCTGAGGTGTTTGTCACCCGGTGAAGGATTTTAGTCACACCTATTTTAGGCGGGGAGCACCACCAGTTAAGCCGAAAAGCAATGCTACCGGTACACTGACCCTCCTCAGCTCGAGTTGTCCGCTCGATTAAGCCAGTCTAGATACCTTTTCCACCAAGATTTAAACCTAGGAGAACAATCCTCATACCGGATTTTTCCTAGTAGGTTCGCTCTATGTGCATCACATGCATTTGACTTAGCAAAACTCGGCACAGGGGGCGGGTCCGTATAAGACAGGTATCCTATTTGAGACCATCATGTTCACGTATGTGCTACTTGATACATCATTTGGAAGGCTTACTTGCATTGTCGACCGGCTTTAGAAAATTAGTGTAGCAGAATTATTAAAAAAAAGGTACCCAGTTTGACCGAACTACGCGGGTCTGATTCTCATCGGATGTGAGATATGTACGCAAAACTCATCGGTTCCGACCCCCAATTTTCAAAAAACAAATATCAAATATATTTCCCTTTACTTCCTTCTTTAGAAAATAATTTCTTAGAAACCCTAATTTTAAAAAAATCAAAAATATTTTCTTCTTTTTTCTTTTATAAGTCTTTCTTCCACAAAAAAAAAATCAAAATCAGATTTATTTATTTTTTCTTCAAAAATCACAAAAAAATAAATAAATGAAAAATAAAAAATCGAAAATTCCAAAAAAAAATTGTTGAATTCCAAATTTTTTTTTCTGCTTCAGAAGTTTTTCTTTCAAAAATTGAAAAAAAAATATTCAAAATTCAAAAATATTTTATTTCTTCTTTAGAAGTGTTTATTTCAGAAAATTCCAAAAAAAAATATAAAAAAAAAGAAACTTTAAAAATGAAATTTTTTTTTTTAATTCTTTCTTTCAACAATTCCAAACAAAATGAAAAAAAAATCAAATTTCAAAAAAAAAAACGCTCTTCTTTAGATGTCTCACTTTCAACAATTCAATAAAAGAATTGAAATCTAAAAAAAAAAAATCTTTCTTCTTTTGAATCCTTTCTTTCTACCTAAAAAAAATCCAAATTTTTTTCCTTGTTAGAAGATTTCGTGGAGTTATTTGTATATGAGTAAAAAACGAGAGTTAGTTTGTATACTTTATTTCTGATTTTTTCTGAACTACGTAATGATCTGATTCATGTGGCGTCATGATACGTATGCAATCCCCATCGGATTCGATCATAACCATAGAATTAACTGAGGAAAAAATAAACTAAAAAAAAAAAGAAAATAAAAAAAAGAAAAAAAGAGAAAAAAAAGAGAGTGACAAAAAATAAAAGAGTGACCAAAAAAAAGAAAGGAGAATGCCAAAAAAATATAAAGCGACAGAGACGAAAAAAATTAAGAGTGATTAAATAGAGGTAGAAATAAAAGAGGTACATACTTAAAGGGTTAGTTAAGGCCGGGATGAAATATGCAACCGTTCAAACACATGGTAGAAATGTTTAACTATTAGGTGCGTTGCATCCCCAACGTGCGATTTCCTATGTCTTAAATGTTTCAAAACTAACCAGGTTGTGGTGTGAGCAAATTAGTCAGATTCTGTTCAGGTGGTTGGTTTTGTTGGTATGCAGTGATGAACGTGCAACCTTGCACGCGGCCACAACATTATACACAAAACCGAGCTCCATCTCCCAGAAATGCACATCCTTACCCAGCTCCATATAATCCCCAACCAAATGATCTCCTCCGATACAATCCTCACCCAAGAGAGCCTTTCAGAAAGAATCAGTTCACCCCTATTGGTGAATCGTATTCAAGCTTATTCCAAAAGCTAATCAGGCTAGATCTATTGCAGCCAGTGGCCCTGAAATGGCCGAACCCCTAGTCCCCCTCGCACCGAGCTGACGCTAGGTATGAATACCACTCTGGAGCAGTGGGACACAGTACAAAGGACTGTTTGACCCTCAAAAGGGCAGTTGAAGATTTGATTGAAGCTGAAAGAATCATCTTTCGGGATGAAGAAGCTCCTGATGTGATGAACAATCTGTTGCATGCCCACAACATCAGGCCAATGGTCGGAATGATTTGTGAAACTGAGGAATTTGATCCGAAATTTAAGGCCATTGTAGCCATTGCCGAGACAGAAGAAAAGCTAAAAAATGGCCGCCAAGCATGAAAGTTCCCTATCAGACGGGAGTCTTAGTAGCCAGTCTTGCTATCCTTTCTGCATCTGAATTATCTCAGGGTGTAATCCGGGTGTTTTACTTTATTGTCTTATTTTCCGATGTAAACCCTTCTATAAAAAAAACCAAAAAAAAAATCAAAAATCAAATGAAATTAATATTTCATTGTCTAGGATTGTCTCTTTTCTTAATCTTGTCATTTTCTTATTCTCTTTTTATTTTTGTTAAATGCGGATTTAAATAACATGACATGCTTGCGGACTTCATGCCCAGATCCTGAAAGCTATCAGGCCTCGAAATAATGAATCAAGGATTAGATCGAAATGAAGATAAAGTTTTAAGGAAATAAAACAAAGAGTTGGAACAACTGAAGGAAAATTGGTTCCCGGATTGGAAAGGTCCGTACATTACAACAAGAGTACTGCCAAAAGAGTGCGTTGCACTTGGGACACATCGAAGGAAATGTCCCTGAAATAACTGTCAATGCAAATGCAGTCAAAATGTACTATGTTGGATCCTCCATATAGTACTAATATTCTCCAATTGGGATGATAAAGGCTTTCATTCTCGCTAACCAAACACTATCAACCCTTTGCAAACCCTTTGAGTCGGTTCCCATTCTTTGATCACCCTCTTTGGAACCTGAAAGTGTTATTGAAAAATGAAATGAAAAAAAAAAGAAGAAAAAGAAAAAAATGTACAAAAAAAGAGGAAGAAAAGACAAAGAAAAAAAAACAAAAGAGGAAAAGGAAAGGAAAGAGAAAGAGCAAACAAAACAAACAGAAAAACAAAAGAAAAAAAAGTTCCCTGAACTACGTTCGACTTGATTCCGAAAGGATACGTAGGCAACCTCTCTCTGGGGTTCAGTCACACCAAAAAATAAATTCAAATTCCCCCAAAAGTGAAACTGGGGCAGATGTTGTAATGGTCCGGTGATGATCCCGCCTGAATGGTTTCAAAGTTGTAATTCGATCCAAATCATTTTTACCCAAATCCTTTCAAGTCCTTCTGATCAATCGGTGAGAATGTTCAAGGATCAGAGAATACGACTACTTGGATCCGATGCAATAAAAATGAGAGAAATAAAATGAGAGTCTTATTGGTGAAAACTCACACGGGCACCATGAGGCGATGGTAAGAAGATAATGAAAAATAAGAGAGTCTTGTTAGTGAAAACTCGTAAAGAGCACTATAAGGCGAGAATACAAATAAGAGAGGTCAGCTCGTGAAAACCCGCAAAGGGAGCCCCTGATCGAAAAGAGGATCCTTACAGCCATCGGCACCGACAGAGTCCTGGCAAGGTTTCTCGATTTTGAGGAAACATTGTGATGAATTTTTGAGTGTCAGACGATTTACACAGATCAGGCATCCAGTCCAAAAGGCATGTCATGTTCATTGAAGTCCGCATGTACTCCAGATAAGTCCTTCTTTCCTTTCTGCGAAAGGGACACTTCTTGTTTTAAACTCATTCTCCATTCCATTGTTTGTTTTCTTTGAATCCCTTTCGGTCTAACACTGTTCCGAAACTAAGTCAAAGAAAGGATGGCAAGACTGATTTATAGGGTTCTCATTTGGCGCGAGCTAATATGCAGAAAGGCACCCAGCCTCGTACGGGCATCAAGTCGACCCCGACTAGCCATGGCGGCCGATGCTTCGAAATCAAAACTCTTGGAAAGAGAAAATCAAATGGAGCGGCTATAAAGGCAAATGAAGTTGAAAAGGTTGAGTCCCACGTGGCTAACCGTCTTGGCAAAGAGTTGAAAAAAGCCAATGCATCTCAAATGCTCTGAATTTGAAGTTGGGAGAAAGAAGCCAGAAAAGAAAGACCAATGAAGGCGAAATAAAATTGAAAAAGGTTAAGTCCCACGCGACTAGCCGTTGCAGCAAAGTTTGAGGAGCCAAAAGTTCCCCAATGCTCCGAACAAAAGAAAAGAAAAAAATGATGAAAAAAAAGAATATAAAAAAAAGAAAAAAAAAGAGAAATCAGAAGGAAAAGGCCTATAAAGGCAAGATAAAGTCGAAAAGGTTGAGTTCCACCAACCAATCATCATGACAAAGTCTAGATAAGGTAGAGTTTCTCCAAAGTCAGAAAGGCAATCGGTATTCAAGAAGCAACCAGTTTCAGTTGAAAGGGTCGAGATCAAGTGATCAAAACAATCAAGGCCACAAAACCAACCACAACTTTGAAAACTCACAAATATTTCTTTGTTTGAAGCACGAACACAGCATGCAGAATGGTGATTCTAAAAGAACGAATGTCACCAAACCTTAACCCAGGTAGAACATTTTCACCTAGGGGATCCAGCTCATTGTTCCGGGTAGAAGCACTCTTCGCTCAGGTTGTTTTTACGAAGCTTAACTCAGGTAGAACCTTTTCACCTAGGTGGATCAAGCTCATAGTTCCGGGTAGAAGTACTCTTCGCTCAGGTTGTTTTTACGTAGCTTAACCCAGGTAGAACCTTTTCGCCTAGAGGGATCCAACTCATATTTCCGGGTAGAAATACTCTTCGCTCAGGTTGTTTTACATTAGCTTAACCCAGGTAGAACCTTTTCTCCTAGGGGGATCCAGCTCATTGTTCCGGGTAGAAGTACTCTTCGCTCAGGTTGTTTTACATTAGCTTAACTCAGGTAGAACCTTTTCGCCTAGGGGGATCCAGCTCATATTTCTGGGTAGAAGTATTCTTCGCTCAGGTTGTTTTTACGTAGCTTAACCCAGGGAGAACCTTTTCGCCTAGGGGGATACAGCTCATATTTCCGGGTAGAAGTACTCTTTACTCAGGTTGTTTTACGTAGCTTAACCCAGGTAGAACCTTTTTGCCTAGGGGGATCCAGCTCATATTTTCGGGTAAAAGTACTCTTCGCTCTGGTTGTTTTACATTAGCTTAACCAAGGTAGAACCTTTTTGCCTAGGGGGATCCAGCTCATAATTCTGGGTAGAAGTACTCTTTGCTCAGGTTATTTTTACGTAGCTTAACCCAGGTAGAACCTTTTCGCCTAGGGGGATCCAGCTCATAGTTTCCGGGTAGAAGTACTCTTCGCTTAGGGTGTTTTACGTAGCTTAACCCAGGTAGAACCGTTTCGCCTAGGGGGATCCAGCTCATATTTTTGGGTAGAAGTAATCTTCGCTCAGGGTGTTTTACGTAGCTTAACCCAGGTAGAACCATTTCGCCTAGGGGGATCCAGCTCATAGTTCCGGGTAGAAGTACTCTTCGCTCAGTGTATTTTACAGAGCTTAACTCAGGTAGAACCGTTTTCACCTAGGGGGATCCAGCTCATATTTCCTGGTAGAAGTACTTTTCGCTCAGGTTGTTTTACATTAGCTTAACCCAGGTAGAACTTTTTCGCCTAGGGGGATCCAACTCATAGTTCTGGGTAGAAGTACTCTTCGCTCAGGTTGTTTTTACATAGCTTAACCCAAGTAGAACCTTTTCGCCTAGGGGGATCCAGCTCATATTTCCGGGTAGAAGTACTCTTCACTCATGTTGTTTTACGTAGCTTAACCCAGGTAGAACCTTTTCGCCTAGGGGGATCCAGCTCATATTTCCGGGTAAAAGTACTCTTCGCTTAGGTTGTTTTACATTAGCTTAACCCAGGTAGAACCTTTTCACCAAGGGGGATCCAGCTCACAGTTCTGGGTAGAAGTACTCTTCGCTCAGGTTGTTTTTACGTAGCTTAACCCAGGTAGAACCTTTTCGCCTAGGGGGATCCAGCTCATAGTTTCCGGGTAGAAGTACTCTTCGCTCAGGATGTTTTACGTAGCTTAACCCAGGTAGAACCGTTTCCAGTTCGTAGTTCCGGGTAGAAGTAATCTTTGCTCACAGTGTTTTACGTAGCTTAACCCAGGTAGAACCGTTTCGCCTAGGGGGATCCAACTCATGGTTCCGGGTAGAAGTACTCTTCGCTCAGTGTGTTTTACGGAGCTTAACTTAGGTAGAACCATTTTCACCTAGGGGGATCTAGCTCATATTTTCGGGTAGAAGTACTCTTCGCTCAGGTTGTTTTACATTAGCTTAACCCAGGTAGAACCGTTTCGCCTAGGGGGATCCAGTTCGTAGTTCTGGGTAGAAGTACTCTTCGCTCAGGTTGTTTTTACGTAGCTTAACCCCGGTAGAACCTTTTCGCATAGGGGGATCCAACTCATATTTCCGGGTAGAAGTACTCTTCACTCAGGTTGTTTTACGTAGCTTAACCCAGGTAGAACCGTTTCGCCTAGGGGGATCCAGCTCATAATTTCCGGGTAGAAGTAATCTTCGCTCATGGTGTTTTACGTAGCTTAACCCAGGTAGAACTGTTTCGCCTAGGGGGATCCAGCTCATAGTTTTTGGGTAGAAGTACTCTTTGCTCAGGGTGTTTTACGTAGCTTAACTCAGGTAGAACCGTTTCTCCTAGGGGGATCCAGCTCCTAGTTTCCTCGTAGAAGTACTCTTCGCTCAGGGTGTTTTACGTAGCTTAACCCAGGTAGAACCGTTTCGCCTAGGGGGATCCAGTTTGTAGTTCCGAGTAGAAGTAATCTTCGCTCAGGGTGTGTTACGTAGCTTAACCCAGGTTGAACCGTTTCGCCTAGGGGGATCCAGCTCATAGTTTCTGGGTAGAAGTAATCTTCACTCAGGTTGTTTAATACAATTTAACTCAGATCGAACCTTTTTTCACCTAGAAGGATTCAACACTTTATCAATAATACATGGTGCTAACACCTGATTCTATTTCCTTCTAGTAAGATAGGGTACCGGCCCCTGGTTACATTTCCTTTCAATAGTACGGGATACCGATCCCTGGTTACACAATCATTCGTTACCAAATTTAATCTCTTTTAGCTAGTTTATACTACTATTTCTGTCTGTCTTTTCAATAAATTAGATAATTTACAGATTTCTCTAATAACTCACAAAATTTTTCTAGTGCCAGACTGGGGAAGAAATTTTTTTGTTCTTTTTTATTTGTCTTTGATGGTTT
Source organism: Nicotiana sylvestris (assembly GCF_000393655.2). Lineage (NCBI taxonomy): Eukaryota > Viridiplantae > Streptophyta > Magnoliopsida > Solanales > Solanaceae > Nicotiana > Nicotiana sylvestris. The sequence goes on along the minus strand of NC_091057.1, from coordinate 56,797,645 downwards.
TGCAGGCTCGGCCGTATAGCACAAGTGAAGATTAAAGCTTGCAATTTCAGTTTCTCATCAGAAAGAAGAAGTCTTTCGATCACAGGATAGTTGGAGTTAACTTTGACAATGTGTCAGTAACCCAGCTTCTCAAGATTCATCTTTTCAATTTCAGATCAGTAAAGCAAGCAACTGAAATTGAGTCATAATCGTTTCTTCAAAGAGTATCAAAATCCAATCTAAGGTCAACACAAGCGAGCAGGTCAAGAATCAAGATTTGACTCCAGAAGACGCATAGATAGGAATTTTGTACTCTTAGTTTGCAGACATATATAGTACTCTTCTCTTTTTCTTTTTTGATGTAAGAAGCGAGTAACAGTAATAGCAACAACGACAACAACAGCAGAAACAGTCTTAACTCTAGTGTCCAGTAGTCCCAGCTACCAAATTTTTCTAGAACTACATTGATTCAAAAAAAAATTGCTTCCATTGGAGTGACATGTGAGCAAAAATTAGCTATGGCATTCACTTTTCTTTGCACGAAAACTCTTCATGTTCTCGAGCAAAGAGGGGCAGCTGTGAACACCTAATTTTTGTACTAGTTAACACCTCCTAAAGTTATTAGTGTTTTGTTATTTTAATTATTTTTCTCAATTTTTGAGATTTTAATTGCATATTTCCTATCATAAAATACAAAAAAAAAATAGTTCTTTCTTCATTTGTGCATTTTAAGAATTAACTAGTTGTTCAGTTGGTGAATTAATCTAGTTAATTGATCATTAGAATAAGTTATATAATTAATTTATTTGTGTAAAATTAGTTTAATAAGTATGATTAAGGAAGAAATTTGGCCAAATTTGAAAGAAAAAGTGTCCAAGAGTGCAAGATAAAGGGCTGCCATTGAAAGGGACTGAAACTGCGTAGTTTTGACTCAAAACTACGTCATTTCACTAAATGAAACAAGATCAAATCATACCCATCCATTCCATCTTGATCCAATGGATTTCATTCACTCTTGGCTTAGGTATTTAATGCCTCAAAAATCTGAAAATTGTCCTCATTTTCACCCATAATTCTTTTCTCTTTCTTCTCTCTTCTGTCTCTCTTCACTCTCTCTACGCCGCCCCAGCTCCGCCCACCGCCGCTGGCCGGAAATCGCCGCCGCCGGCGGACCACCTCCAAACACCTGCAAATTCACGCCATGTAATCTCCACAACTTCCTCCTTCCATATCTCCAAACCAAATTCTTCAAAAATCCCTCAAACTCCTTGAATCTTAGATCTAGGAAACTTTCCCGTCACTTTTTTGCCCAAAATCTTGAAGCTCCAACCACTACCACCCCACAATACTTACATCAATGGATAGAGCTCCTCAAGACCTAGCTATTGATGCCAATTTCACCATGAAAATCTGGCAATCAAAATCCGGCCAAATTCCGGCGACCTCCCCGAACACCCTCTTTTGGCATACCACCATTTTTTCGGCCATTTGAATTATAAAATAGTCAAAATCCTATTATTTTTCGTTTCCTATTATTTTTCGTAGCTTATTTTTTATTTTATTTTTATTTTTTCAGATATTATTTTTGTCTATTATTAATTATTTTAGCATTAGATTTTAAAGTTTGAAATGTCAAATTTTCTGCTTTTGCACTTGTTGAAGTAGTAAAATAGTTTTGTGTTGATAAAAGTGAGGTAGTGAAAAATACTTAAGAGTATATGGTACTTGTTTGATTATTTATTTACTACTTCAAGACTCTTTGAGTACAACACTCAAAAGTCAAATTGTTTGGTAAGAAAAAATATAGACCTTTGGACAGTGTTTGAATAAAAGTCTGTCTTTGAATAGTGGAGAGCAGATTTTGTTTGAAATACTTGACAAGATTTGAACCAGAAAGTCTAGCATTTTGAATTTAATAGCAGATTTTGTAGAAAAATCTATCAAAAAAATTGATTTTTAATTTTTTTGAAATAGCTGATTGTTTTGATATAAAAGGAGGAAACTCCATCTTACTGAGGGAGCTCTAGACACAACAAAAGAGAAAAAATCAGTAGCTATAATATCCCTTAGCAGCTTTTGTGAGTTGATTTTTAAGTGAAAAACTTGTTTAAGGAAAATAGAGTAGTCTTGAAAGATTTTTCTGGAGTTACATAATTGTACTGTTTTGCTGGGGTATTTCTAGTTTATTTTCTTGGGTTTGAGTATGTCGGTTGTCGCTGTCTTTTGCTGTTGTTGCTGCCCGTTTAATTGTTTTGCTGTTGATTTTAGAAAGAGCTGACTCTGCTATATTTGTTCTTCTTTCTGCAGTCCAGGTAATTTTCGGACCATGTAAACTCATAAAATCGAGTTGGAATGAAAGATAATGAAGCTGGAAAATATTAGTAGCTTTATCCTTCTATTGTAATTCATTTTTATATGCTCTTGAATGTTTGATAATGTTATAACGATATGTTAGTTAATTAAATTGTGTTAAGCATCTTTAATTATTTTTATTTTTGCAAAGCATTAGATATAATTCCACAGGCATTTGGTTGTCTGGAAGGAGCATATATAATAAAATTTGAACCCTTGTAGCCATATTTGTCCCTTTGTTGTCACCAAGCTAAGTTTTTATTATTATTATTATTATTATTATTATTATTATTATTATTATTATTATTATTATTATTATTATTATTATTATATTTTAGAGTCCCAATAATCTTTTTTTTATCTCTTAAAAAATACTTATTTAGTAAGGTAGTTAAGTTGTAGATTAGAAAGACAATCTGTAAACTTATTTTTGTAAATAGTTGGCTACGGATTGCAAATAGCAAGATATGACCAAATCTGTAACATAGCTTTAAAAGGCCATATCTGCAGATTTAAAGTCCAAAAGCATATGGGCTTTTGGATTTTGTCTTGGACATGAGCCCATTTGACTCCATCAACCCAATAGTGGGCTGCCTCATTCAATGTCAAGACAAGCCCACATCTTACTAGTTTTAAGCAATGTCAATTGATAATTTTCTCTCATTACTCTCATCTTTTAAATTAGTACTCATAACAATAATTTTCTCTCATTAGTTAAGTTGTAGATTATTATTCAAATCTTTTCTTTAATTTTTTTAAAATAAATAAAAACGGACATAGGAAAAGCATAAAAATCAAATAAACCACAGTTTATCCAAGTTTAATTCAAGCCAAATGTAGTCAATAAAGTGACCGTGCTAGAACCACGGGACTGAGGGAATGCCTTACACCTTCTCCTCGGTTAACAGAATTCCTTACTCGGACTTTGTTTTCGCAGACCAATAATAATAGAGTCAAACCTTCCTTTGAATAGGGATTCAAATAAAAGGTGACTTGGAACACCAGTAAAAATCAATTCCAAGTGGCGAATCTGTAAATAAAATAATTCCTACTTCAAATTTGTCATTTTAATTGGAAAAGCTCTTTAACCCACAATTCGTTACATTTTGCACACATATTTCTTGGAGGGAGAAAAGGGGTGTGACACCAGTCTGTCTCATGACTCTGATAGGAGCATAAGAATAGATACCCCTCAACCCAATCAGCACTAAATAAGGAACATCTCTTGACCTAATGATAAACTCGCTGGTAGGGAACCATTCGAACATCTAATGGACCTGTCGTCTGTCAAATTTCTAAAGAAGTGTGCCTAACCCACAATACTTTCGAGTTGTACAAACCTATCTGGTATGAAAGTCATTCTTTTTGGATGGTAAAAAGCTATGTGGTCATTCTATGGTCACCACGAAAATTTCTAACGGTATTGTCCTCTTTGAAGATGCTCCAACAACAATATCGTAGTAACAAATTACAGCCCTCAAAATGTCTGAATCCCTTCTCGCAGTGGTCCAAAGCTCTGTATATTTCTGCCATGATCATTGGGACGATAGTGTAAGTCTGTCCCTCAATTCCATTAGGGCCTTAGTAACTATAGCTAAACGGGTGTGAATCCTTTCTCCTTACATTGGGAATAACAGCATCCCTAGAAAACAAACAATGAACACGAAGACCCGACGTTGAGTCCAACCCAACGAAGTAATAGCAAACTCGTCACGGTAAAGGCGGTAGGATTTGCTGTGTCCGTAACGTGCGTAGAGGAAGCGAACAGTATGTAAGACTTCTTTAAGCAGACTAACTCATCATTCTTTCTAAAACCTATCATTTTCAAAAACCTTCAGGAAGTGCGATTCTCAGGTACCAATAGGCCAGGGCTATCCCAAGGAAGTCCGGCAAAGCCCCCTATTTCCTCTATAAGGGGAGTCATCTCTATATCCCCGAAATGGAAAACAAACCTCTTTTCATCCTAGCATATAGTAGCGGCCTCGATCAGTACATTATTTAGTTGAATCTCTAGCAGAGAAGGTAAATTCCCAAGAACTCTTTTCACGTGGTTTTTGTCACTTGGTGCGAGATTTTCCCACCAATCTAGTAGCAAAGATGGGATATTCCGAACCATGCCAAACCTGGGGACCTTGTACCTCATTTATACAAAACAAGTAGAGTTAGCCCTTTCCCCCTCCAGATTGGGCTATTTACACGTTAATGATCAACTCATTGGCATATTTTTTCCAAATAATGCACAGATTGTGATTGTGTCCATTGGGATTATGGAAATCCTAAAGGACTTTGGACAAAGCTTGTCTTAGCGAGTTATTGCACGGACAACGTTCTAGCTCACACTAGGTTTAGACATGATGCGTGCACAATTGATTTTTGAACGAGGTTTCTAGAAGAGTCTATACTGGTACCCTCAAGCGGACAACTTGAGAGGGAAAAGTACGGAACCGTTGATTGCACCGCTGATTGACTAGTTTTACCGCAAATAAGCCTTTCCAAATTTAAAGGGTGATTTTAGGAAGAGCGCGGACACTCATCAAGTGCCGCTATGGTATTAATACGCACGAGTGGAATATGATGCGGAGCATACTTTATGCAAAAATAACACGTTGTCAAGTCTTTTCACATTGAAAGAAGTAAATCAAGTATTGAATAGAATGTAAAGACATAAAAGAAAGGAAAACAAGGAAGGAGTTATTTCGCGTAATGAGAGAATAAAACAACTAAAGGGATAAGGATTGGGGAAAGACATGATATAGCAAAAACGTTTGGAGCAGGCGAACATGATTAGGGAATAAGGGGAAACACATGTTGTAATCAAATTAAACGAAGAGTTGTATATGAGTTCATATAAAGGGGAAATAGGGAAAAGTATATGCATGTAACAATAAAAGGGAAAAATAGGAGCGGGAGATTCAGGTAATAGCTGTCACACCTCCTTTTTCCTACACCCGCAAGGTCGTAAGGGGAGTTTTTCCAATTAAAGGACAATCGAAACAGAATTTATTATTTAATTCAGAGTCGCCACTTGGGGAATTTATGGGGTCCCAAGTCACCGGTTGAATCCCGAATCGAGGAAAAGATTGACTCTGTATTACAGTCCGCGAACTAGAAATCCGGATAAGGAATTCTGTTAACCCGGGAGAAGGTGTTGGGCATTCCCGAGTTCTGTGGTTCTAGCACGGTCGCTCAACTGTCATATTCGGATTATTTATCTGATTTTAATACATGTTGAACCTATGTGCAAATTTTAACTTCAACCGCTTTTTATTTATTTTTGAAGAAAAATTGCAACGTCATTAAAACAAGTCTTGAACCACGTCACATAAATGCACCCGTGGTTTTTTGACATATTTTAACATTGTTGAGATTCGGATTTGGGTCACATAAATGCGCACCCGAGTTTAGGAAGGTAACATTATTAAAATGTGGGCCTAAAGAGACTAGCGCGTTATTACTTTGGGGAAAAATCGTGAAATTCGCTAAACGGCCCATCCCGAAATCTAAGTATTTTTCTATATACATTTAATGAAGCCCCCGTAATTTATTTGTTTGTTTAGTGAGGCTCATCTCATTTTTATCATTCAAAAGGCAAACCTAAAAGCTACGGTGATTTTATTTTTACCTGTCTCTCTAAAATAAAGCAAAAGGGTCTAATTAATTAACATGACTTAAGTATAACTGAATGCTTAGCTAAGAGTATTCACACAAGTTTGAGAAAACCAAATACTCACAGTCCAAATACGGTCCAGTATGAATCAGCTGGTCTAAGTAGTTCATAAATGGTTCTAATTATACAGTCCTTAATACACTACAAATTAGATGAACTAAATATGTATACTACTCAACAGATGATCAAATACAGTCATATGCATTCCAAACGAGTATGGCTCTGGAAATATGGTTTCATTTCATTCGAATCTGCAGTTACATCAAGGTGAGTTCAAATTGTGTACCTGGAAATCAGAAATCAACAGGAAGTAGAAGCAGTTAGCTCAGCACGGTAGTCAACAGCTATTAGGAATTTCACACAGCCACAACACATCTATTCTTCAACCCAGGAATGATTCAATAACCCAAAAACCAAATAGAAACCAAAAGATTGACCCACAGTAGTACCCAAACAAACCAAATGAACTCAGAGAGACGACCAAAACCATTTGAAACTTTCAGTAGGCTAAAGTTCAATAAGAAACCACTTCAGCTGGACTCAAAGTCACTCAAGATCAGTCTAGTGTATTTGAATTAGGAAAATGAAATCACTGAAGCAGGAAAAGAATTTCAATGACACAGTGAGACTTCTCAGTATTTCTCTCTGTTCTTTTCAAGCTTAAAACTCTCCAAACTGATTCCTAAGAGACTGACTGACTCTCCAGTATTTTAAGTGTTTTCAAACTCTCAGATTGCTTAAAGAAGAACTGGCTTAAAATGTTTCCTCACTAGCTGATTTCTTCAGGACTGGTGAAACTCCCAAGAACTCTCTCTATTTCTCTAACACTAACCCAAAAAACTGATCTCCCTTCTCTCCCCAAAATTGCCCCTAACTCTGTCCTAAGTCCCTTCATTTATACCCAAACACTGACCCTACCAACTCGTAAGAGCACTTAGGCAGAATTAAGAAACTAATTTTGCCCATGATATTCTTTAGAACTCCACTAGAGTATGTTTTGTTCCCCACTAAACTTCTTTTTCTTTATTAATTCCACGCAGGTATGGGCAGCCTATTTTTCTATTCAATTCCCTTAAACCTTGTGAAATGGTGCCCATGATTTATGTTTTCTGACCTTAAGAGTGTTTTAAACAGTCATCAACCCCATATTACTGATTAAACTATTTCATTAGTTTATTCAGTTCACAATTTCCTTAATCTAATGGTTCATCAGTTTAAAGCTCACAGAAGCAAACCAAAGAACATAATTAACTATCTTGTTTCAGCAACATTCAAACATCAAAACCAATCAATTACTGAGATAAGAGAACTGAAGCCAATGAGACGAAAAACATATTTTGACTGCAATTGAAACCAAAAGAATAACCATCCAGACGAACTCAAAGAGATTGACAAATTCCAGATATTCAAATGATCAATCAATTCAGTTCAACGTGACTAAACGATTCAACTCATTACGATGGACTAATCTCTAAGTTTGAACATATCAACAGGCATAGTTCATCACAGAAAAATAGAAATGAAGCAGGGGAGGAGAGGACCGGAAATTTAACGAAACTTAAGATGAAAAAAATAAAAGAAAAAGGGAATTAAGAATACCTAGACACCGGGCGGGTTTGTTACGAAAACTGCTCCTCGTCCTTTTAATTTGGACCGAAATGAGTCTCGATTATGTGTTCTCAAATGAAAACACATGGCCGAGGTCCATTTTGGCCTTAATCATTGCTTCGTCGTCGGTTCTTAGGGTTTCGTTAAACTCAAGCTTCACCTTTGATTTGAAATTCGACTAGTTTGGAAGGGATTCGAGGGAAACAGGTATGGGATTTGGGGTGAGGGAGGTCAGGTGGACAACTGGTGTGAGTTTGGTAGTTATCGGAGAAGGTAAGGTTCTTGGTTAATTCTTTGATTGAAGATTCGAGAAGATCGGGGATGATTCGAAGGTAGTGGTTTGAGGGGTTTGGGTGTGGAGTTTGACGGGAATCTATGGTGTGAAATTGGGGGTCATTGGACCACCGGAACCGCCGTGAGGCGATTTTGGGTGGGCGGAGCACGGTGGTAAGGGGCGGAGGGTTCGTTTGGTCTTTTAGAGATGAAGAGGTGAAGGGGGGTTTGGCTTGGGGGGGGGGTATGTATGGATCCCTTATATACATAAGTGGGGATTGGATCCAAGCCGTTCGATCAAGTGAGATCAATGGCTTGGATCAATTCCCTTATAGGAAACGATGTCATTTGGTTTCGTTGCGGATTGGGTCGATCCGGGGACAAATGGGTCGGGTAATGAAAAAGGCTATGGTCCTTTGGATCAAATTAAATCGACGGCCCTAATCAAAGTATGTCCAAACGAAGTCGTTTGGTTCTAGTAGGGGCGGATCGGGTGGGGAACGGGTTTTGGCTGATTTGGGGCGGGTATTGGGTGTATTTGATTTGGGCCTGGAATTGGAATTAAAATACAGCCCAACCTTTTTCTCTTCTTTTATTTCCTTTTCCTAGATTATTTTCAGAATTTAAAACCTAAAATTATACAAACCAAATTAACTTAAAAAATACTAATTATCTCTAAATGATAATTATCACAAATACTTAAATATCAAATTACATAATTAAACACTAAAATGCAAAGTGCATTATTTTTATGTTTTTCCTTCATTTTTATAAAATAAGTAATTTACTAATTAACTTAAAATTATTAAATCCTAAATGCAAATGCAACCTATTTTTTTTTTGTATATATTTTTTTTCATTAATCAAAACAAAATAAACATGCCCAGCCAAATACAAACAATTAACCAAAAACGTCACAAAAAAATTCTCAAAATTGCACACAAAGGAAAATTATTTTATTTTGAATTTCTGGGAGTAGTTGTCATAGGGCAAAAATCACATGCTCACAGCTGCCCCTCTTTGTCCGAAAACGCTAAGGGTTTTCGTGCAAAGATAAAGTGAGCGGATACGAGCGATTTTTGCCCATTGGGATACTCCGTGTGAAGCATATTTTTTGAAAGAGAATTGACCGAACCTCTGCTTCGAAGGTTTCCTACATATCCTTGGCTAAAAGGGAATCAGGTCAATGTAGTTCGGGAAGTTTTGGTAGCTGGGACTACCATGAAGCTGTGGTTTTGCTGTTACTGTTATTGCTGCTGCTGACACCTGCTTACTGACCTCCTTATTACACCATGCTAAAGGAAAACAAGAAGCTAGACTAAACTAGGAATTACAAAATCTTATCTAGATCTTCAAACTTGCTCTCGTTGCCTTGCTTTCTTGTTAGCTTGTGTTTCCTCTGATGTTTCTTTCTTTCTTGTGAACTTTGAATTGTTTCTCACGCGAATTATATTTCTTTGACCATTGTTGCCTCTCTTTTGACTTCTGCACTTGAGTTTATGCTGGGGATTTTTGTTGTAACCCTCCGCCCTCCGGGCGGGCTCCTGACTTCTACTACGACTTAAAAAGATAATACCTCCATTCTCCAGGCGGGTCCCTGACTTCAATAAACAATTTAAAGATAATACCTCCATTCTCCAGGCGGGCTCCTGACTTCGACTACAACTTGAACATATAACAACCTCCATTCTCCAGGCGGGCTCCTGACTTCAACAACTTCTTAAAAATATAACACCTCCATTCTCCAGGCGGGCTCCTGACTTCTATTATGACTTAAAAAGATAATACCTCCATTATCCAGGAGGGCTCCTGACTTCGACTACAACTTGAAAATATAACAACCTCCATTCTCCAGGCGGGCTCCTGACTTCAACAACTTCGTAAAAATATAACACCTCCATTCTCCAGGCGGGCTCCTGACTTCTATTATGACTTAAAAAGATAATACCTCCATTCTCCAGGCGGGCTCCTGACTTCGACTAACTTCTTAAAATATAACAACCTCCATTCTCCAAGCGGGCTCCTGACTTCAATAAACAATTTAAAGATAATACCTCCATTCTCCAGGCGGGCTCCTGATTTCAACTACAACTCAAAAAAAAAATATAACAACCTCCATTCTCCAGGCGGGCTCCTGACTTCAATTATGACTTAAAAATGCGTTCTATTGCCATTGTTCCTTCCTGCCTCCTGAACCATTTCTAACTTGAATTTTCTTCTTTCAGAACTGCTTCCCCAAAACTGGTGTTTCATTCCTCTGAAACTGTCGGGGATAACTCCGGTGTTTCATTCAAAAAATATGCTATTTTCCTCCTTCAAAGACTACTTCCCTTAAAGCTGGTGTTTTCCTTCCTCTAGAACTACCTCCTTAAGACTTGTGTTATCTTTCTCCCGAAATTTCTTTCTTTAAAACTTGTTTTGACTTTTTCCGAAAATTGCTGGGGATGCCACTTTTCTCCAAACTTGTGTTATCTTCCTTCTTCCCCAAGTGGGTACCTGACTTCCAGAAAATTTTCTGCCCCAGTTTGACGATCTTTCTTGTGGCCTGTCTTTCTGTCCTCAATAACATTTCCTGTCCCTGCTTAAAATCAAAGAGAACTTGTTAGTTTAAAATGTGGGGATGCTCCTGCTGGGGACGATTTTCCCTTTTGCTCTTTTCCATGCTCTGCGTCGTTCGACTATCTTGAAACTTGGCCGATAACTTCCGACCTTCTTGATGATTCTGTATTCACCAACTTCTCAACCGTTGTTTTCCACCTTTGCTCCACACTGTCCCGAAATCTTAGACCAATCCATCATTTGGTCTTACAACAACGTCTTTCTCGTCCCACCACATTATCCTCGCATGTCTTATCCCCATTTACCTTGCACCATGTTAGCAACTGGTAGTTAGCTCTGAAAATCCTTCTTAAAACAAACTACTATTGATAAAAAAGAAATGGAAAATGATGACTTCGAAAGATAGAACAAGAAAAATCTTTCTAAACGATTGTTTGAAGAGAAAATGACTTATCTGAATGGTATAACCGATCCCAATGGTCATCTCGTGCATTTTTAGATCAATCAACCCAGTCTATTTACATCAATCAATTTTTCTGATGTCCCTACTTTGCATTCCAAAGGTCCCGCAACCCATCTTCTTTTGCCAAAACAACATCTTTATTCTGCTTGATGTCTCGACGGATTCTTTCCATCAAGCTTATCTCGTTTGCCCCCTTTTAATTCCTTGTCGCCATATAGTGTCCTTCGAGGGGTTTTCACTAATAAGACTCTCTCGTTTCTCTCAACTCCCGTCGCCTTATGGTGCCTATGAAGGTTTTCACCGATAAGACTCTCTCATTTTATTTCTCTCAACTCCTGTCACCTTATGGTTCCTGCGAAGGTTTTCACCAATAAGACTCTCTTATTTTCATTAATTTCCCGGCTTGGACCGGAGTATTACCCTGATATGAATCACTTCTGTTTGCTCGACTCCTCATCTCTCGAAAAACTTATCAGAAGGTCTTTATTTGGACCGTAGTGTGGGCTTTTGGATGATATTAGAAAGAAAGGGTATCAAAGACTCAAAATAATTTGACATGGGTTTAAAATTACAACTTTTGGAATCACATTTCTTATTACAAATACAACCTCTGCCCCAGTTTCTTGCTTGGGGATCTTTTGACTTTTATTTTACTATGACCGAGCCGTAAAGCTGCCTACGTACCCTTAACAGGGATCAGGTCAAACGTAGTTCACACCTGAATTTCCTTGTTGTTATATTTTTCACTTCTTTTCTTTTCTCTTTTTCTTTCTTTTTCTCTCTTTTCGTTATTGATTCCAAAAGAGGGGTATGAAAGAAATAAATAAGGCTCAAAAAGGGGAACAAAGGGTAAAGTGTTTAGATAGTAGAACAAATTGCCTTCGTCATTTCAATCTTCGAAATAATGCCAAATACAAACAATCAACAATTATACCAAAGAAATCATACATAATATCTTTTTACTGCATCAGAATTGATAGCCATGTCTATGCATTTTCCTTCAATATCTGTTAAACATAAAGCACCATTGGACAATACTCTGGTTACAATGAATGGCCCTTGCCAATTCGGGGCAAACTTGCCTTTTGCCTTAGCCTAATGTGGAAGGATGCATTTAAGCACTTCCTGGCCCACCTCAAACTTCCGGGGACGCACCTTTTTGTTGTATGCTCTTGCCATTCTCTCTTTTGATATAACTGGCCATGACACACAGCTGCCAATCTTTTTTCATCAATCAAGTTCAACTGCTCGAGACGGGTTTTGACCCACTCATCATCATCAATCCCAGCCTCAGCGACAATCTGAAGGGACGGGATTTCAACTTCCGTAGGTATTACGGCTTTAGTTCTATATACCAACAAATAAGGAGTTTCCTCTACTGAAGTACGGACAGTAGTGCGATAACCCAGCAATGCAAATGGTGATTTTTCATGCCACTGCCTAGAACCTTCTACCATTTTCCGAAGTATCTTCTTTATGTTTTTGTTGGCTGCCTCAACTACTCCATTCGCCTTGGGACGATATGGGGTAGAATTGCGGTGTGTAATCTTAAACTGTTGACATACCTCTTTCATCAAATTGTTGTTAAGATTAGCACCATTATCTGTGATGATCACCTTCGGGATTTCAGATCGACAGATGATATTTGAGTGAACAAAATCGACCACTACTTTCTTGGTCACATACTTGAAAGTTTTGGCCTCAACCCATTTGGTGAAATAATCAATGGCTACCAGAATGAACCTATGCCCGTTAGATGCTGCTGGCTCAATTGGTCCAATGATATCCATGCCCCAAGCGACGAAGGGCCATGGCGCTGACATTGCATGCAATTCTAATGGCGGAGAATGAATCAAATCTCCGTGTATCTGGCACTGATGACATTTGCGCACAAAACTAATACAATCTCGCTCCATGGTGAACCAATAATATCCTGCTCGGAGAATTTTCTTTGCCAACACATATCCGCTCATATGTGGTCCGCAGACTCCTGAATGTACTTCGGACATGACAGTCGTAGCTTGTCTAGCATCTATGCATCTTAACAATCCCAGGTCTGGTGTTCTTTTATACAAAACTCCTCCACTCAAGAAAAATCCGCTTACCAACCGTCGAATTATTCTCTTTTGATCCCTCGTGGCTTGCACTGGGTATATCCCCATTCTGATGTATTCCTTGATATCATGGAACCACGGTTCGCCATCAAATTCTTCTTCAATCATGTTGTAGTAAGCATGCTGATCTCGTACTTGAATGTGCAAAGGATCAACATAGGCTTTGTCCGGATGGTGCAGCATTGATGCTAGGGTAGCCAAAGCATCGGCGACCTCATTATGGACCCTTGGAATATGCCTGAACTCCACTGATCTAAACCGTTGGCAAAGATCATGCAAGCATTGTCGGTATGGTATGAGCTTCAGATCTCGTGTTTCCCATTCTCCTTGAATTTGATGTACCAGGAGATCCAAGTCTCCCAAGACCAAGACTTCCTGGACATCCATGTCTGCAGCTAGCCTTAAACCCAAAATGCATGCTTCGTACTCAGCCATATTGTTGGTATAATAAAAACGAAGTTGAGCTGTAACAGGATGGTGATGTCCTATTTCAGAAATAAGCACAGATCCTATTCCCACTCCTTTTATGTTAGCAGCCCCATCAAAGAAAAGTTTCCAACCTGGTTTTTCGGCTTGTTCTAGTTCATCAATATGCATCATCTCTTCATCAGGAAAATAAGTTCTCAGCGGCTCATACTCTTCATCGACCGGGTTCTCGGCCAAATGATCGGCCAATGCTTGGTATTTCATCGTAGTTCGAGTCACATAGATTATGTCAAACTCTGTGAGCAGAATCTGCCACTTTGCAAGTCTTCCTGTCGGCATAGGCTTTTGAAAGATATACTTCAATGGATCCAAGCGTGAAATGAGGTAAGTAGTGTAGGATGACAAATAATGTTTCAACTTCTGTGCCACCCAAGTTAGGGCGCAACATGTCCTTTCCAGGTGAGTATACTTAACCTCATAAGCCGTGAACTTCTTGCTAAGATAATAGATGACATGTTCTTTCCTGCCGGTGGCGTCATGCTGCCCCAGTACATAGCCAAATGAATTTTCCAAAACTATCAAGTAAAGAATCAGAGGTCTCCCTGGTTCTGGCGGAACCAGCACAGGTGGGTTTGACAAGTAACCTTTTATCTTATCAAATGCTTCTTGACACTCATCAGTCCACTTGATCGCAACGTCCTTCTTCAACAACTTGAAAATAGGCTCACAAGTTGTCGTGAGCTTAGCAATAAACCTGCTGATGTAGTTCAACCTTTCTAATAGACTCATAACTTCAGTCTTATTCCTCGGAGGGGGCAATTCTTGTATGGCTTTGATCTTTGATGGGTCCAACTCGATGCCTCGCCGACTGACTATGAATCCTAACAGTTTTCCGGATGGAACACCAAATGCACACTTGGCGGGTTTAAGCTTGAGGTTGTACCTCCGAAGCCTCTGGAAGAATTTCCTCAAATCCTCGATGTGGTCGGCCTGATGTTTTGATTTTATGATCACATCATCTACGTATACCTCAATCTCCTTGTGTATCATATCATGAAATACAGTAGTCATCGCCCTCATATAAGTTGCCCCAGCATTCTTCAAACCAAATGGCATTACCCGGTAGCAATAAGTTCCCCATGGCATGATGAACGCCGTCTTTTCTGCATCTTCTTCATCCATTAGAATCTGATGATACCCGGCATAGCAATCCACAAAAGATCCAATCTCACGCTTGGCACAATTATCGATCAAAATGTGGATATTAGGTAATGGGAAGTTATCCTTCGGACTTGCTTTGTTGAGATTGCGGTAATCGACGCATACTTTGATCTTGCCATCCTTCTTCGGTACAGGTACGACATTAGCCAACCAAACAGGATATCGGGTGACCCGGATAACCTTTGCATCCAACTGTTTGGTAACTTCTTCTTTAATCTTCACACTCATATCATTTTTGAATTTCCTCAACTTTTGCTTGATGGGAGGGAATGATGGATCAGTGGGCAATTTGTGGACTACTAAATTAGTGCTTAAACCCGGCATGTCATCATATGACCATGCAAAAACATTTTTGTACTCGATGAGTGCTTTGATTAACTCCTCCCGGATTTTTGGCTCGAGGTGGACACTTATTTTAGTCTCTCAGACATTGTCTGTGTCCTCTAAATTGACGGCTTCTGTGTCATTCAGGTTGGGTTTGGGTTTTTCTTCAAAGTGATTTAACTCCTTACTAATCTCCTCAAAGGCTTCATCCTCACCCTCGTATTCTGATTTGTAATCACAATCTATTTCTTGAACTAATATTTCGGAGTCAGATTGATTTTTAAGACTGGGCTGAGGATTCCTAATGCATGCCATGTCATTAGAACCAGCGTAAAAAGAACTGTATAAAAAAGAAAAACAAAAACAAAAGAAAAACCATCAGGAATGATGAAGAAAGGGAAATTGTATTTCATTGAATGATAAAAGATAACAAGGTTTGCACACTCAAATAGACTGAAAAAAATGAAATCTGGATTACAACCCTGGAATAATCCGTACAAACTTAAAGAAAAATCAAAGCGAACTACCAAGACTCCTTCCGAGTAGGAAGAGGAGTAGCCTTCCAATTATTAAGCTTTGTTTTTGGCCCGACATATTGCACTTTCGCGTTGCTAGAACCTTCTCCAATTTCCTATCGAACAACTTCTCAAATCTTTCAATCAACTCCTTGTCAGGATTAATCACAGAACTAGGAATTGCTGTCACTGGGCGACTCCTTGTACCAGACTTGACAAATGATCTGGAAAGACGTGGGATCGGCTTTGAAAGGAACCATGTCCTCTGTTTCAATTTCCTGGCTCTTTTTATTTATGCGGCTGTGGGCTTGAATCCCAGACCAAATGTTCCCAAGTTTTCCGGAAGAGACACGGGCTGTATGATGCCTTGCAATGCTGATCCCAAACCCTTTCCTGGTACAAAACCATTCTTCAACATTTCATACGCTACCATGACTGATGCGGCATTTATCTTCGGATTCGGGATACATTTCCCCTCTGGAACTTTCTCGACTGACATTGCGTCAGAAACTTGGTAGACCCATGGTCCCTTGTCATCTTCCACTTCAATGAATGGCACAATGGTGTTGTTGTGAGCGCACAAATTATCTTCGCCGTGCACCACTATTTCCTATCTGTCCCATTCAAACTTGACCATCTGATGGAGTGTTGATGGCACTGCTTTAGCGGCGTGAATCCACGGTCGCCCTAATAGCAAATTGTAGGAAACAGCTATATCCAGCACTTGGAATTCCATTGTGAATTCTACTGGACCTATGGTCAGCTCCAACATTATGTCCCCGACTGAGTCTTTGCCTCCGCCGTCAAATCCCCGCACACAGATACTGTTCTTGTGGATCTTCTCCTCTTCTACTTTTAGCTTGCTTAGAGTGGAGAGAGGACAGATGTTCGCACTTGAACCATTGTCAACCAATACCCGGGTAACCACGGAATCCTCGCATTTCACTGTAAGGTAAAGGGCTTTGTTATGCTCAGTACCCTCTATCGGCAATTCATCATCGGAAAAAGTGACTCTATTTACTTCAAAAATCTTGTTGGCTATCTTTTCCAGATGGTTTATCGAGATCTTGTCATGAACGTGGGCCTCATTCAGGATTTTCATTAGTGACTGACGGTGCTCATCTGAATGGATTAGCAATGAGAGTAATGAGATCTGAGCGGGCATTTTCCTCAACTGTTCTACAACAAAATAGTCATGCACTTTCATTTTCCTCAAAAATTCCTCTGCCTCTTCTTTAGTTACATCTTTCTTTACCGGTGTTGAATTATCTTTAGCTCTTCTTAACTCCTCGGGAGTAAAACACCTTCCTGAGCGAGTCAAACCTTTTGCTTCACAAACTTCTTCTTTGATTTCTTTCCCCTTGTAAATCACTGTCACCCATTCATAATTCCAAGGAACAGCCTTGCTGTTGATTACTGGAAGCTGAGTTACTGGTTTTATAATAACAGGCTCAGTGCGAGCACCCTTCACGACCACAACATATTTACTTGCAACCCCTGGTACTACCACTTTAGCTTTCTCTGGTTTCACTGTAACAGTGCTTGACGACCCTTTCTCGGCTACCACAGCTGGCTTATTGTCTACCCCTTTCAACTGGACTACTGATTTCCCACTGGTTACCTTCTCTTTTGAACTGGTTTCGGTGGAACGGATCATCATTACCGTCTGTGAGGGCTTCTTAGGCTCCTCTCCTTTGTGTACCAACTCAATCATATGGGTCTCATGGTGAGCTGGCAGTGGATTATGAGTGATATTTGGTGCTTCTGGGGCTTGAACCTCGATCCGATGAGTATCAATAAGCTCTTGCACAACTGTTTTTAGTTTCCAACACTTCTCTGTATCATGCCCAGGGGCCCCTGAACAATACTCACAACTCACCGAGTAGTCAAGATTTCTAGAGGGAGGATTTGGCATTTTAGGCTCAATTGGATTCAACATGCCCAACTTCCTCAACCTGTGGAAAAGACTGGTATATGATTCCTCCAGTGGAGTGAAAGTCTTTTGCTTCTGTGACCTCTCATTCTTGAGGGCTTGGTTTGGTCGGAAACCTGTCCCGGGGGGATTTCTATAGGCCCTTGGGGGTGGATATGTGTTTTGTGGAGCTGGGTATGGATTTTGTGGAGCCGGCGCACGCCATTGTGCATGTCCCGGGGTTTGGGTATAGGCTTGTGCATGATGGACGGAAAAATGGGGATATGGCGGTGGGTAGTAGTGCTGTGGAGCGCTATATGAAGTGTGGGGGTAATTTTGGTGGTAGGGTCGTGATTGGATATAGTAGGGTGACGGGCCTCTAGATCCAAACCAGACTCCGGACTCAACAGTCGTGACATCTTATTTCTTCTTTTTCCCAAGTACACCCCCAGTGCCGCTTTGAATAGCCTGGGTGGTTGCCTTGATCGCTGAATAACTCATGATCTTGTTGGACTTAAGCCCCTCCTCGACCATGCCTCCCATTTTTACAACCTCATTAAAAGATTTGCCAATTGCGGACACTAGATGACCAAAGTAGGTCGGCTCCAAAGCCTGCAAAAAGTAATCAACCATCTCGCTCTCTTTCATTGGGGGATCTACCCTTGCTGCTTGCTCCCTCCACCGAAAACGATATTCTTTAAGCTTTCACTGTGCTTCTTTTCTAGTTTGGTCAGGGATAGTCGGTCCGGAATGATCTCAAGATTATATTGAAAGTCACAAGCAAATGCTTGGGCCAATTCGTCCCATGTGTACCACCTGCTATGATCTTGTCTGGTGTACCATTCTAACGCCGATCCACTCAAACTTTGGCTGAAATACGCCATCAGTAATTCATCTCTTCTGCCTGCTCCCCTCATCTTGCTACAAAAACCTTTCAGATGAGCCACCGGATCACCGTGTCCATTGTACAAGTCGAATTTGGGCATTTTGAACCCCACCGGTAGTTGTACATTTGGGAACAAACACAAGTCTTTGTAAGCTACACTTACCTGACCTCCTAACCCTCTCATATCCCTGAAGGATTGTTCTATGCTTTTCATTTTTCTGAACATCTCTTCCTATTCAGGATTTCTGGCCGGTTTTTCTGCTTTCCTCGGTAGGTCAGAATGTGGATCATATGGATAGGTTTCGGGCGCTTTGAAGGTAAGCTCCGGGGGATAATACTAGTTGTCCTGAGCTTGGAATATAGGTTCACTCGAGGATTTATGGAGTGCAGCTGGTGGAGATGCCACAAAGACAGGGGTGATTGGCGGAGGAGGGTATGAAATTGATTTTGGTGGTGGAGCTTGTGGCGTATGAGAAGTAGTGCCATGGTAGTGTTGATAAATGGGAAAACCTGGATCGGTGGCGGGATGATCCTGAGACTGAGCTAATGGTGGGGTAAAAGCAGGGTTAGCAGGGTAAGCTGGCGGTGATTGCCCTTTGGACCAGGCTTGGTACATTTCGGCCATCTGTTGCTTAAGCTTGAGCATCTCCTCTTTCATTTTATTAACGTCCAACTCCTCTACCTCAACACTAGTGTCGACATCTGGGATAGACATGATTTCCGGTATTGGTCCCTTCAATCTGGTTTGGTAATGATAATGTGCCAGTATCCTCTAATTAAACTAACTGCTTGAATTCTCTAGAAAACAACAAACTTGTTAGTTTTTAGAGTTTAACACATATGCAATTACACGTTGGGATGCAATGCACCTAGGTAATTAACCGTTTCTATCATGCATTTGCTTCGGTTGCGTGCGTCATTCCGGCCTCTCACAATTATGCCTCTTCTTTTAAACTTTCTTTATTCTATCTTTCTTTATTTTTCCTTTTCCCTTTTAGTGGTGATCGAATCCTACAGAGATTGCCTACGTATCATGTCCCGGCATGAATTAGATCGTGCGTAGTTCTGTCAAAATAAGTGCGAAAAACAAAGAGACAATTTTTGGAAATTTTTGATTTTTTAGTAATAAACATTCTATTACAAACTAGACATTTTCGGAAAGAAAATAACAGACTCGATACCAAACCAAGTACAAACTCAAGAACTCCTGACAGACCCTGATGCAAAAGGAAAAACGGACTCTAACAGACAACAGACTCTACGAACACATTAAAGTTTTTAATTTGGGTGCCCGCGGGGCGTCATTCAGCCTCGCCGCGGGCTTAGGTGTAAGACCCCTTTCCAGCTGTTCCAATTCACACATGATTTACTTCACAAATATCATCACTGCCGAGAAGAAAGTAGTGTGGGTCATGTTTTCACACACCCGACATTTCCTGGTAATAGCATGAGCAATAGTCAAAATTTTGTCCCTGGTTTGGTCTTTCTCTAGGAGTAGGCGTTCTATATGATCCCCTTTAGCCTTCAAAACCCGAGAATCTTGCAGACGTTGTTTCTGTAACTGCTGTATTTCCTCATCCATCAAGGCTATTAGATCATAGCAGTGTTCACTTTCAGTTTCAAAAGCCTTGGCTCGTTTAGCCGCCTCGTTCTCTAGGGTGGTCACATTCCTTTTTAGACTGGCAATGGCCTTTTCACAATCCTTCCTCGCCTGCTATAAGTACTGTGTGCGCTCTTTTGTTCTTTTTGCTCATTGTGCCTGGAGTTGTGCTATGGTACCCTCAGATTTCCTCAAATCATTCCGGCACTCACTGATTTCTTTTTTCAACCCTTTTATTAACCGCTCATCTGATTGACTCCTTTGTTGGTTGTCAGCATCTATCCTCATTTGTCGGATTTGGGCATTCAGCGCCTCATTTTCTTGGGCCAATTTGTTCTTTTCTCCCTGATCGGCATCAACTTGCAGACTATTTTCAAATTCCAGGTCTCTAATCTGTTGCTTCAGCTTGCCTATTTCTGCCCTGTAACTCTCTTCTTTTGCTAACCAACCCCATTGCTCTTGTAAATCATTAGTAAACTGTTGGACATGGGCTCTTTTGGTAGGCCTTTGGAGAATCTGGAACCTTTTCCCAAACCACGCATTTTACTTCGGGACCACCTCACCTTTAGCCAGATGTCAGACCATAGTCTTAGGCCCGAGGAACCGGCATTCGTTCCACAATTTGCAAATTTTATCTTCCGAGAATGCGGCTCTTGGACTTAACTCAATGACGTGCTTGCTCAAGTCTTCATCTTTGGGGATGACTTGAAACCTTCCCAGCTGGCGTAGTACCCGATGGGGAGCATACGGGTGGATACTCTGAACACCCATTAAAAGGATATGACACTCCCCTGCTGACATATATAGCACCTCGGTACGGGCAACCACCCAAATGCCCATTCAATTTGATCGGCAGTCAATGACCTCAGTCGTATAAGCCAAGCTTCGGTACCCTCAGGAATTGCAATACCCCTTACCCGCTTTTCAAATTCTTCAATACAGCTTAACCCAGTCAGCCCATAGTTCATGTACCCCACCTGGTGGCACAGATGTTCTTGCATCCACAACTGAAGTAATAAATTGCAACCTTGGAAAAAATGTCCTCCTTCCCTGCAAACAGTCAATGCTCGGTAAATTTCTAACAAAATCAGGGGAACTATAGTGCTATCTGCCCTTTTAATTGCAACATCAACCATCCCCCCGAGACCTGTCTCTATTTTCTTATCTTCTCGTGGACAAATCACGATTCCCAAGAATGCAGTTATGAACGCCAAGGTTCATCTTGCTTCCCATTTACTTCTGTTCCCAGCATGGGTTAGTCCCAGATTTCGTTCTTCGAAACCCCGAGGATTACCATAACGCTGATACACGAACTGAAGAGTGCAACATCCTCCCGACAAATCATCATTCTGAACACTTCGGCTGATGTTTAGAAAATCCAAAAATTTGTGCGGAGATACCGGTCTTGGTGACAGCAAATATTGACCCCTCAGATTTCCATTCAGACCCGCATAACCCGTGACTTCCTCCAGCGTGGGCGTAAGCTCAAAATCCCCAAAGCGAAATACATTGCGGGTCGGGTCCCCAAATGATATTAAGGCCTCGATGACATCCGACGTTGGCTTGACATTCAATAGACCGACAAGACCTCCCAGGGTTCTAGCCACTATTTCTATGTTGCCTTCTCCCAGATCATTCCACCACATGTGGAGCTGGAGGGGGACCTCATTAAGTATGGTGAAAGATTCATTTGCGTTTGTGCTCATCCTGCATATTTATTAAGGTGATTAAGAAAAAGGTAAATTTATTTGATTCAAAACAAAACTAATATTTTTGTTTGTTTAAAATGAAAGACCCGATTTTTCAAACACGGCCTTTCAGCGCTACGGAGACGAAGATTTTAAGGCTGTGTGGATTAACCGATCGAAATCTTAAAAATGACCAAATGTGGCTATTTATGCAAAATCGGCCTTCCGTCGTTCCTTTCGGGGACATTCGACTATTTTTGACAAAAGCGGCATCACCTGACTTATTTATGACGAAAATTAAATTTGCCATTTTTTGGCTATTTTTGCAAAAGGGGAGGTTGGACCCGATGAGGGTTGCCTACATATCCTACATCCGGTGAGGATCAAACCTGCGTAGTTCGGGCAGAGAAACTAGCTATTTTTGAAAACAAGATTATTTTTCCTTTGTTCCTTTTATAACAAATAAACAAACAAACTATTTTTCTTCTCCGTTTTTGAAAACAAAACAAACTAAAATAAAGGACTCTTTTTCACGCATTTTTGCTTTTTGAGTAAAACAAACAATTTTAAAAACATAAAATATTTTCTTTTTATTTTCTCAAAATTCCGGCAGAGTTTCGACAGTATTTGGGCATTGGTTTTATTCTAAAAATTAGGTAATTAACTCTCTACACTGCTATTTCCTCTCTCTCCTTTTTTTTTCAAATTTCTGATATTCTCGAGATTCAGAAGGCGGTCAACATGCAAGTCCGAACAAATAAATGCACAGAAAACAAGTTGGATGCATCAGGATGGTCTTTTCATTTCAGGTTGCTTGTCCTATACGGACCCAACCCCTGTGTTGAGTCCCCTAAGTCAAATGCATATGATGCAAATAAGCGTTCCTACTAGGGATCCAACATGAAGTTGAGTTATTCTTGGTTCAGAACCTGGGTGTTTGTTCTAGACCTGGCTTACCCGAGCAGACAGCTCGAGCCGGGAGGGGGGGAGGGCAGCGTAGCGGGAATACAGAAGCTTCGCCGGCTTTGCAACTTGTCCAAACCTCGTTCTAAATTTGGGATATGACTCTAACAGAAAAGAAGTCACACGAAGTGCACACTTCCCATATGATTTAGAAGACTCAGAGAGAAGAGGGTTTCGTAACAATTTATATACAGTCCAACCAAATATCAAAGCGGTAAAAGCAGCATTTAGCACATTAGGCCCAACCATGCAAATAAAACCAGACAATAAATAAAGCCAAATATAACTATTATTTTAAGCTCGAATTCTTGAACCCTGAACCAGATATTCTGGAGTTATCCCCAGCAGAGTCGTCAGAGCTGTCACACCTCCTTTTTCCTACACCCGCAAGGGCGTAAGGGAAGTTTTTCCAATTAAAGGACAATCGAAACGGGATTTATTATTTAATTCAGAGTCGCCACTTGGGAGATATATGGTGTCCCAAGTCGTCGGTTGAACTCCGAATCGAGGAAAAGATTGACTCTGTATTACAGTCCGCGAACCAGAAATCCTGATAAGGAATTCTGTTAACCCGGGAAAAGGTGTTAGGCATTCCCGAGTTCCGTGGTTCTAGCACGGTCGCTCAACTGTCATATTCGGCTTATTTATCTGATTTTAATACATGTTGAACCTATGTGCAAATTTTAACTTCAACCGCTTTTTATTTATTTTTAAAGGAAAATTGTAACGTCATTAAAACAAGTCTTGAACCACGTCACATAAATGCACTCGTGGTTTTTTGACATATTTTAACATTGTTGAGATTCGGATTTGGGTCACATAAATGTGCACCCGAGTTTACAAAGGTAACATTATTAAAATGCGCGCCTAAAGAGACTAGTGCGTTATTACTTTGGGGAAAAACCGTGAAATTCGCTAAACGGCCCATCCCGAAATCTAAGTGTTTTTATATATACATTTAATGAGGGCCCCGTAATTTATTTGTTTGTTTAGCGAGGCTCATCTCATTTTTATCATTCAAAAGGCAAACCTAAAAGCTACGGTGATTTTTTTTTTACTTGTCTCTGTAAAATAAAGCAAAAGGGTCTAATTAATTAACATGACTTAAGAAACCCGTTTTAAAAAATTAAGACCCAAATAAGCACAAGGGCAGGCCATTCACAGGCCTGGGCCCAGGTCCAAATGAATTTAATGTGAAACAGGACCTGGGCCACCTTGTTCACACGTTGAAGCCCAAACTGCCTAAATATAGGCTCTTAGCCCCTTTTCGACAAAATGAACCACAACTCCAATTTAAACAAGACTAAACACTTGATGGAATTTTAGTTTCCACTTTTAATAATTCGTACCCTAGACAAGATTAAACGCAAAGACTGGATTAAGTAAAATGCTCATGAGGTAACCTCAAGTATATGAACTACCACCCTGATTACATAGTTTGGCTATTTACATCCTTTATGTTCCCTAGCACACTCAGCTAGTATTTTAATCAAACTTAACTACTACTGAAATAGCTTCTTAAAATGACTTTATTGCAACTATATTACTTACTAGAATAACTTCATGAAGCAACCTAAAATGACCACTGGAGTTAACCTTAGCAGCTAAGACATTGCTCCACTGAACATAAGTATAACTGAATGCTTAGCTAAGAGTATTCACACAAGTTTGAGAAAACCAAATACTCACAGTCCAAATACGGTCCAGTATGAATCAGCTGGTCTAAGTAGTTCATAAATGGTTCTAATTATACAGTCCTTAATACAATACAAATTAGATGAACTAAATATGTATACTACTCAACAGATGATCAAATACTGCCATATGCATTCCAAACGAGTATGGCTCTGGAAATATGGTTTCATTTCATTAGAATCTACAGTTACATCAAGGTGAGTTCAAATTGTGTACCTGGAAATCAGAAATCAACAGGAAGTAGAAGCAGTTAGCTCAGCAGGGCAGTCAACAACTATTAGGAATTTCACACAGCCACAACACAGCTATTCTTCAACCCAGGAATGATTCAATGACCCAAAAACCAAACAGAAACCAAAAGATTGACCCAAAGTAGTACCCAAACAAACCAAATGAACTCAGAGAGACGACCAGAACCACTTGAAACTTTCAATAGGCTAAAGTTCAATCAGAAACCACTTCAGCTGGACTCAAAGTCACTCAAGATCAGTCTAGTGTATTTGAATTAGGAAAATGAAATCACTGAAGCAGGAAAAGAATTTCAATGACACAGTGAGACTTCTCAGTATTTCTCTATGTTCTTCAAGCTTAAAACTCTCCAAACTGATTCCTAAGAGACTGACTGACTCTCCAGTATTTTAAGTATTTTCAAACTCTCAGATTGCTTAAAGAAGAACTGGCTTAAAATGTTTTCTCACCAGCTGATTTCTTCAGGACTGGTGAAACTCCCAACAACTCTCTCTATTTATCTAACACTGGCCCAAAAACCTGATCTCCTTTCTCTCCCCATAATTCCCCCTAACTCTGTCCTAAGTCCCTCCATTTATACCCAAACACTGACCCTACCAGCTCGTAAGAGCACTCAGGCAGAATTAAGAAACTAATTTTGCCCATGATATTCTTTAGAACTCCACTAGAGTATGTTTTGTTCCCCACTAAATTTCTTTTTCTTTATTAATTTCACGCGGGTATGGGCAGCCTATTTTTCTATTCAATTCCCTTAAACCTTGTGAAATGGTGCCCATGATTTATGTTTTCTGACCTTAAGAGTGTTTTAAACAGTCATCAACCCCCTATTACTGATTAAACTATTTCATTAGTTTATTCAGTTCACAATTTCCTTAATCTAATGGTTCATCAGTTTAAAGCTCACAGAAGCAAACCAAAGAACATAATTAACTATCTTGTTTCAGCAACATTCAAACATCAAAACCAATCAATTACTGAGATAAGAGAACTGAAGCCAATGAGACGAAAAACATATTTTGACTGCAATTGAAACCAAAAGAATAACCATTCAGACGAACTCAAAGAGATTCACAAATTCCAGATATTCAAATGATCAATCAATTCAGTTCAACGTGACTAAACGATTCAACTCATTGTGATGGACTAATCTGTAAGTTTGAACATATCAACAGGCATAGTTCATCACAGAAAAATAGAAATGAAGCAGGGGGAGGAGAGGACCGGAAATTTAACGAAACTAAAGATGAAAAAAATAAAATAAAAAGGGAATTAAGAATCCCTAGACACCGGGCGGGTTTGTTACGAAAACTGCTCCTCGTCCTTTTGATTTTGACCGAAATGAGTCTCGATTATGTGTTCTCAAATGAAAACACATGGTCGAGGTCCATTTCAGCCTTAATCATTGCTTCGTCGTCGGTTCTTAGGGTTTCATCAAACTCAGGCTTTACCTCTGATTTGAAATTCGACCAGTTTTGAAGGGATTCGAGGGAAACGGGTATGAGATTTGGGGTGAGGGAGGTCAGGTGGACAACTTGTGTGAGTTTGGTAGTTATCGGAGAAGGTGAGGTTCTTGGTTGATTCTTTGATTGAAGATTCGAGAAGATCGGGGATGATTCGAAGGTATTGGTTTGAGGGGTTAGGGTGGGGAAGTTGAGGGGAAGCTATGGTGTGAAATTGGGGGTCATTGGACCACCGGAACCGCCGTGAGGCGATTTCCGGTGGGCAGAGCACAGTGGTAAGGGGCGGAGGGTTCGTTTGGTCTTTTAGAGACGAAAAAGTGAAGGGGGGTTTGGCTTGGGGGGGGGTCTGTATGGATCCCTTATATACATTAGTGGGGATTGGATCCAAGCCGTTCGATCAAGTGAGATCAATGGCTTGGATCAATTCCCTTATAGGAAACAATGTCGTTTGGTTTCGTTGGGGATTGGGTCGATCCGGGGACAAATGGGTCGGGTAATGAAAAAGGCTGTGGTCCGTTGGATCAAATTAAATCGACGGCCCTAATCAAAGTATGTCCAAACGACGTCGTTTGGTTCTAGTAGGGGCGGACCGGGTGGGGAACGGGTTTTGGGCTGATTTGGGGTGGGTGTTGGGTGTATTTGATTTGGGCCTAGAATTGGAATTAAAATACAGCCCAACCTTTTTCTCTTCTTTTATTTCCTTTTCCTAGATTATTTTCAGAATTTAAAACCTAAAATTATACAAACCAAATTAACTTAAAAATACTAATTATCTCTAAATGATAATTATCACAAATACTTAAATACCAAATTACACAATTAAACACTAAAATGCAAAGTGCTTTATTTTTATGTTTTTCCTTCATTTTTATAAAATAAGTAATTTACTAATTAACTTAAAATTATTAAATCCTAAATGCAAATTCAACCTATTTTTTTGTATATATTTTTCATTAATAAAAACAAAATAAACATGCCCAGCCAAATACAAACAATTACCCAAAAATGTCACGAAAAATTCTCAAAATTGCACACAAAGGAAAATTGTTTTATTTTGAATTTCTGGGAGTAGTTCTCATAGGGCAAAAATCACGTGCTCACAATAGCAAAATTACAAGACACGCTTATCAGGGAAGACTAATTCACAAAAATCAAGTTCATTTATGGTAAGAGCCTAAAAATATCCCTAGTAGAGTCGACATGTTGTCACGCACCTTTTTCTCGCAAAATAAGGTTTCAACATGTGACAACACTTTTAAGGAAGGGTTTTAAAAAAAAAGAGGCACCACCTAATGGATTAAGGTGCGTTAGGGCACCTATTTTGTAGATAACTCTGTTTAACCAGTTTTCGTCACCAAAGATTGGGTAAGGGCTCGAAATTACCTCAAAGAGAAGGTGTTAGGCACTCTTCGAGGTCCACAACTATGGGTCTCGGCCGAACTCAATTATATGAATTAGTCTTATGTGATCAGAACTAAGAGACAAAGGATTCGGGAAGTTTATTAAACGCAAATAATTGATGAAAGACAAGGTGGGGGGTCCTAAATTTTTTAGCCTAAAGGATCATCCCGTGCAACATAAATAATACTTTGTAACTCCCTCAAGATGGGGTGTTACTCATATTATTCAGCGGGCACAAACTATCATCTCCTGCAGCTCGATTACTATTAAGTTGTTACCTAAAGCGCACTAGTTGATTCTAAATCGTACCCTATGCGTGCACTACTCGTCCCATGCCTATGGTCCAGGAGGCTTTGGACCTCTATTTAGGTAGTTCTATACTTTAACATAGGTTGCTTAAAAGGGAAAACACTAAGCAACAGACAAAACAATTAGGACTTTCATTTATAAGCAAATAAGGTCTCAAGTTGGCCTCCGCAATTAGACAACAAATGCACACAAGTCAGATTAACAAAGACAGTTGCTGATTTTAAATAGTTAAGAAGCCTATAGGCAGGATCTATATATGAATCTGGATTTATATAGGCAGACAATTATGTGCAAAGACCATTATATTTTCCAAAACCTGTATGATTTGCCTACGATTTTAAACATAAGAAAATTGAACCTATAGGCATGATGTCTAGGTGTTTTATGCAATAGTAGACAGTGGCAGGTTACAGAAACAGATCCAGAATTATTTGTTATATCCTATAGACATGTTTTCTAGTGAGAGTAACAACGTATTGTTCGGAAACTCATGAACAAATGGGCAGAAATGATAATTTAGCTAATTCAAACCTATAGGCATGCTTTCTACGATTTGATTTGATTTTAGATCCTATAGGCATGAGTTTTATTGAGGATAACAACATAATAAACGATTGAATAGATTCAGGCGTGCATTCTATAATTTTATCCAGTTTTAGATCCTATAGGTATGATTTATAGAATCTGAACGAAACAGTATGAAAGCAGGAATTCATACACATATTGGATCACATTGTTTCTATAGGCATAGTCAGTAACAGAACATAATTGAACCAAACATTGAGCCTATGGACATGGTTACTAGCATATAATGGCTGAACATAATAGGATACTATAGGCATGATTTCTAACACACAACATAGCATTAACCCTATAGGCAGGATTTCTACCCCACTTTATAGAAAATATAAAATACGAATCCTTTCCCATTTTTACTAATACTCCAGAATTGTTATTACAAATAATTATTACAAATCAAAATTTAATGAATGAATTACAAAATAAGTAAAACTATAGGGGGTCTACAGCAGGCCCAAATACACTTGCACAGGCCAGGCCTTCAACTCACAATAGCTCCAACATCCCATGTTCATAGATACACAATAACCAGTAGTGATTGATTCACCCATATTTCAAGGATAAGCATACAGAAATCCAAATCTCTAGTATGCTAGAGTTCCAAAGGGCTTCAAGAACCCAGGGTAGTGCTCATACTAGAGAAAATGATCAGAAATAGTTCAAGGAAAACTAGAGACCAAATCTCAGTGTGTCAGAGTTCAAAAGGGTCTCACATGGACCCCGAGCAGTGCTCAAACTAGGGAGGTCAAGGACAGAACCTAAATAACCTTGGCTTTCAGCCGGCTAAGAATGAGTATTCAGAACAGCATAGGTAACAAATGAAAGAGAGTGGGCAATGGTTAAGGGATAGAATTTGAAAATATGTACTTAGTTTTATGAAGTAGACATAGCAAAGTTTAAAGCACAGAACAATTGATTAAAAGGTCAACAAGACTTATAAACAAGTTTATCATTTAGCAAAACAAGACATAGGTAGAATCACGTTGAAAAAGTTAGGGAGAAACAGGTTTGCAGGATTTACAAAGTTTTTCATATACATGGGCATAATACCAAACAAGTTTAAGCCTGAAAGGTCCAATTCATGCTAAGTATACATCCCAATATCAAAAGAAAGCCATGTTAACTCATATCAGGAAACAAAACAGCATTTACACATGGTAGGAAAACACAAATTCTATAACTACCCTAGAGTCAAGTAATCACTGATGAAATATGGAATTAAGTGAGATAAAGACATGCCGAGAGACATATTAGCAAGGAAGCAGGTCACAAATTGTTACAAATATGAAGGAGTCAAAGTAGAGTAGGAAAACAGACTCAGGTTGATTAGTAATATAGACATTTAGGTATTGAGCAGTAGACTAATATTAACTTAAAAGACTCAATGCGAGTGCAAAACTAACAAAGTTGCATACAAGAGCAGTCCAAAATACATTAGCTAAACAAACTTAAGAGGGTTCAGATTATTCAAGTTATGTGTGAATAATATTAGAACTAGCAACATTAGGTGAAATTAAAATACTAAAGGGACTTAAAACGAGTTCAAAAGTTAACAGAATTACGCATAAAAAATTAACCAGAAATACATTGGGCCATGAACTTCAAAGATGATAACATATGCAAATCATATATACATAGGAATGAAATTGCAAAGGTTCAGTAATTCACCGGTTAAGAGATAAACAAGAAAGAACAATGTCCACAATAGCAAGAATCCAGAGTTTCTGGCCTTGGCTTTCAGCCGGCCAAGAACTGAATATAGAATAAGATAATTAAGAAACCACATAACAAAGCTTTAAATTTTAGTGAGATTATAGCGATCCAGGTCTGTTCTAAAAGGGAATGAGGAGGGGTTTATATAGTACTAGATTGAACGAGTAAACAAGAAAAACTATAAAATCAAATACAAATAAGGAAGCAATAACATACAGAATCAATAAAGAATCGGATTTTGGGAAAATAAGTAAACCATAGTTTTTTTAGGAAAATAAATATCAACGGAATATACATAAAAACAGTAGCATAGGATGAATATAGATACAAATAACACTAAAAACTTAGAGAATCGAGCTAGTTTTGGTCTGATCTAAAGAGATCTGAAAATCCTAATTTAGGGTAAGTAAGAATCAACCAGAGATACAGAAAATAATCGTACTTACAAAGAGAAAATGATGAACATAGATGGAATAAACAAAAAAGTCAAGGATTTGAACCAATTTTGGTTCGATTCTTCCAAGATCTGCTTGCCATGTTTAGGCAAGCAGTATAGAGAGCTAACCGGTACCAAAAAGAGGTAATATATGGTAAGAGGTCAAAGGAGGTTGGGTCGGGTTTATGGAACGGGTTACCTACCGGGTAATTACAAGAGTCGTTTGAATTGGGCTTTGAGGGGTTGGAACAGAGACTTGGGGTTTTTTGGTCCAAAATTGGTTTCAAAACTAGGCTATTATTTAAATGCACGAAAATAGTTTATAAAAATACTTGATAAATAAGTAAAAATATTATTTATGCACAAAAATAATTCAATATAATAATTTAGTATTATAAAAATATAAAATACTATTTTGACACAAATAACATAAATAAAGAACATTTATGTGTGAATGCAGGCTATTATTGCAAAAATTGGCTGAATGGCTTAAAATATAAATATAATTATATAAAATGAAGTAAACAATATTTGAAATATATATTATAGGTGTAAATAATAATTTTAGGTGATTAAGTCAGCATGAGATAATTTGAAGGAGTAATTAATAAATATTTAAGTAATTTAAATGCAGGGAAATCAATTTAAAAGTTTTGAAAATTATGTAAAATTATGAAAATACCTGTATAAAATTTATAAATTAAATAATTATGCAAATATTCTATTTGAAAGCATATATATTATTTTAAAAATATGAGGGTCAAAATTGGGTATCAACAATCGTAAGATCAAAAGAATCTTATCGATACCTTATCACCCTAGTGGGAACGGACAAGCCGAATCAACAATAAAACCATAATCCAAAACCTTAAGAAAAGGTTGATCTACGCCAAGGGAAAATGAAAAGAGATCCTGCCCGAAGTTCTTTGGGCATCTCGCACAACCTCGAAGTCTAGTACCAGGGCTACACCGTTCTCATTATGGCGCAAAAGCTCTAATACCGGTCGAAGTCAGGGAGCCAAGTATCAGATTCTGATATGCAATAAAGGAATCAAATGACGAGGCCATGAATACGAGCTTGGACCTATTGGATGAAAGGCGTGAAGCCGCCCTTGTTCTATTGGCCGCCCAAAACCAACGGATCGACATGTATTACAATTGAAGAGCCAACCTTCGATACTTCAATGCCAGGGATTTAGTACTAAGAAAGTTCACACTAAACACCCGAAATCCAAACAAAGGGAAGTTGCATCCGAACTGGGAAGGACCGTAACAGATTCTCAAGTCACCGGGAAAGGATCCTATAAGCTCGGAATGAGGAATGGAGAACAACTACCGAGTAATTGGAACGTAACTCACCTAACATTTTCAGGTAATCGACAAGAAGTAGCAGGAAGTTTTAGGTCTGGAAGCAAGCGTTGCACTCTTTTTTCCTTAGACCGTGTTGTCCCAAATGGATTTTCCAAAAAGGTTTTTAATGAGGCAATAGTGGATCATGATAACTTATAATCAGAGGTCAATCACAAATTGTGATGACCCAAAATATCATCACTTATTTTGGAAGTAAAATTCTGTGTCCGGGGGCCTTAAAACCTCATTTTTGTCTCACCTCGATTTACGTGCGTAGTCTGAGTGTGTATCTGGAAAGCCATTATATAAAAATCTGTGAAAATGGTAAATTTTGCTTTTAAAATAAACGCGTGATTCGACGGTCCCGGAGGGTCTGTAGGAAAATATGGGACTTGGGTGTATGCTCGGAATTGAATTCCGAGATCCCAAGCCCGAGAAATGAATTTTTGAAGAAAATTGTTTTCTGGAACATATAGGAGTTTTTGGAAATGAAAGATATTTGAAATTGATGGTGTCGGGCCTGTATTTTAGTTCCGGAGCCCGATAAAAGTTTTAAATAATAATCAGGTTGAATTTGTAAAATTTGGTAAAAGATCGAAATTGGTTTGGTATAAAACGGACTTAAAGTTGAGAAATTAGAAATTTTGGTGTTCTTGAATGATTTCATGAATTTGGAGTTTAATTCATAGTTGTTGATGTTACTTTGATGATTTGATTGCATGAGCAAGTCCGTATGATGTTTTTAGGTTAATGTGCTTGTTTGGTTTGGAGCTCCAAGGGCTCGGGTGAGTTTTGGATAGGCCACGAAGTGAAATTGAACTTAGGATCAAGTGCTGGTATCTGGTATTTTTGCCCAGGCCACTGATTTCGCAATTGAGAGATCAGGCTTCGCAATTGCGAAGTTCTCAGGCTTGGTAATTGCGACCAGGCTTTGCAATTGCGTAATAGTCTTCATTGATGATATTTTGATCTATTCCCGCAGCCGGGAGGAGCATGAGCAACATTTGAGAGTGGTTCTTCAGACATTGAGAGATAGTCAGTTGTATGCTATGTTTTCGAAGTATGAGTTCTGGATGAGTTTGGTTGCATTCTTGGGTCATGTTGTATCAGCAGAGGGTATTTAGGCAGATCCGAAGAAGATAGAGGTAGTCAAGAACTAGCCTAGACCCGTATTAACTACAGAGATCCGGAGTTTCTTGGATTTGGCAGGCTATTACCGTCGGTTTGTGGAGGGGTTTTCATCCATTGGTCGGACGAGTGTGAGGCGAGCTTTCAGAAGCTCAAGACAGCTTTGACTACCGCGTCGGTGTTAGTTTTGGCCACAGGCGCAAGACCATATACAGTTTATTGTGATGCATCTCGTATAGGACTTGGTGCGGTGTTGATACAGGATAGCAAGGTCATTGCTTATGATTCACGTCAGTTAAAGATTCATGATAAGAACTATCTGGTTCATGATTTGGAGTTAGCAGCAATTGTTCACGCGTTGAAGATTTGGAGGCACTATTTGTATGGGGTGTCATGTGAGGTGTTCACGGATCAAAAGAGTCTGCAGTACTTGTCCAAGCAAAAGGAGCTAAATTTGAGGCATAGAAGGTGGTTGGATCTATTGAAAGAGTATGATATCACCATCTTATATCACCTGGGGAAGGCCAATGTAGTGGTCAGTGCTTTGAGTAGGAAGTCAGCCAGTATGGGCAGTTTTGCGTATATTCCGATCGGTGAGAGATCGCTTGCCTTGGATGTTCAGGCTTTGGCCAATCAGTTTATAAGGTTGGATGTTTCTGAGCCCAACCGTGTGTTAGCTTGCACAATCGCTCGTTCTTCTTTATTGGAGCGTATCCGAGATCGGCAGTATGATTATCCTCATTTGTGTGTCCTTAGGGACACGGTGCAGCACAGTGGTGCCAAGTAGGTTACATTAGGAGACGATGGAGTTTTGAGGCTGCAGGGTCAAGTTTGTGTGCCTAATATGGATGGACTCCGAGATCTGATTTTAGAGGAGTCCCATAGTTTCCGGTTATCTATTCATCCGGGTGACGCTAAGATGTATCAGGATTTGTTGAAGCATTATTGGTGGAGGAGGATGAAGAAGGATATTGTTGCATATGTGGTTCGGTGTTTGAATTGTCAGCAGGTAAAGTACGAGCATCAGAAACCTGGTGGTTTGTTCCAGAAGATTGGAATTCTTGAGTGGAAGTGGGAGCGTATCACTATAGACTTCGTTGTTGGACTCCCACGGACTCAAAGGAAGTTCAATGCAGTATGGGTTATTGTTGATAGGCTGACCAAGTCAGCACATTTCATTCATGTGGCAGTCTTCTATTCTTCTAAGAGGTTAGCTGAGTTCTATATCCGGAAGATTGTCCGTCTTCATGGTGTGCCCGTGTCTATCATTTCGGATTGAGGTACGCAGTTTACCTTACATTTTTAGAGAGCAGTTCAGCATGAGTTGGGCGCACGGGTCGAGTTGAGCATAACATTTCATCCTCAAAAGGATGGGCAGTCCGAGCGTACTATTTTGATTTTGGAGAATATGCTCCGAGATTGTGTCATCGACTTTCAAGGCTCGTGGGATCAGTTCTTGCCTTTAGCGGAGTTTGCCTACAACAACTGCTACTAGTCGAGCATCCAGATGGCTCCTTTTGAGGCTTTGTATGGTAGGTGGTGTCGGTCACGGTTGGATGGTTAGAGCCAGGAGAGGCTCGGTTTTTGGGTACGAATCTAGTTCATGATGCCTTGGACAAGGCTAGGATCATTTAGGATAGGTTTCGTACAGCTAAGTCCAGGCAAAAGGGTTATGCCAACCGTAAGGTTCATGATGTGGCATTCATGGTCGGCAAGCGGGCGTTGCTTCGAGTGTCGCCTATGAAGGGCGTAATGAGATTTTGGAAGAGGGGCAAGCTTAGCCCTAGGTTCATTGGTCCTTTTGAGATTCTTGATCCAGTGGGAGAGGTGGCTTATAGACTTGCATTGCCGCCGAGCTTATCAGCCGTGCATCCAGTGTTTCATGTGTCCATGCTTCAAATGTATCATGGCAATCCATCCCACGTGTTAGACTTCAGCACTGTCCAGTTGGACAAGGACTTGTCCTATGAGGAGGAGCCGGTAGTTATTCTAGATCGGCAGGTTCGTTAGTTGAGATCGAAGAGTTTTCCTTCTGTTTGTGTTCAGTGGAGAGGTCAACTTGTTGAGGCAGCGACCTGGGAGTCGAGTCTGATATGCGGAGCCGATATCCCCATCTTTTCTCTGACTCAGGTACTTCCTTTTATGTCCGTTAGAGGACGAACAATTGTTTTAGAAGTTGAGAATGTGATGACCCAAAAGGTCATCACTTGTTTTGGAAGTAAAATTCTGTGTCCCAAGGCCTTAAAACCTCCTTTTTGTCTCACTTCAATTTGCGTGTGCAGTCTGGGCGTGTATCCGAAAAGCCATTATGTGAAAATCTGTGAAAAATGGTAAATTTTGCTTTTAAAATGAATTTAATTTGACTTCAGTCAACATTTTGAGTAAACGAATCCGGACGCGTGATTCGACGGTCCTGGAGGGTCTGTAGAAAAATATGGGACTTGCGCGTATGCCCAAAATTGAATTCCGAACTCCCAAGCCCGAGAAATGAATTTTTGAAGAAAATTATTTTCTGGAATATATAGGAGTTTTTGGAAATGAAAGATGTTTGAAATTGATGGTATCGGGCCCGTATTTTGGTTTCGGATCCCGGTACAAGTTTGAAATAATAATCAGGTTGAATCTGTAAAATTTGGTAAAAGATCGAAATTGGTTTGGTATAAACGAACTTAATGTTGAGAAATTGGAAATTTTGGTGTTCTTGAATGATTTCATGAATTTGGAGTTTAATTCGTAGTTGTTGATATTATTTTGATGATTTGATTGCATGAGCAAGTCCGTATGATGTTTTTAGGTTAATGTGCATGTTTGGTTTGGAACCCCGAGGGCTCGGGTGAGTTTTGGATAGGCCAAGGAGTGAAATTGGACTTAGGATCAAGTGTTGGTATCTGGTATTTTTGCCCAGGCCTCTGATCTCGCAATTGCGAGATCAGACTTCGCAATTGTGAACTAAGACTAGGCAGGCCCTTTTCACAAATGCGAAACATTGGTGGGAATTGCGAAGCCCCCTCTTTCGCAAATGCGACAGGTCCCTCGCAAATGCGAAGGTGACCGGATTGCTTCATAGTCGCAAATGCGACATATTTTTCGCATTTGCGAAGATAGCAGACCCTGAAGGGGTTTTCAATTGCGAACCTTGGTCGCAATTGCGACATATGCAACCTACAAAATCATAACTTAGCCGAAAATTTCTCATTTTTCAAACTCTCTCAAACCTAAAACACTTTTGGGCGATTTTTCAATGACAACTACTCTTCCAAATCGATTGTAAGTCATTTCTAACTCATTTTCTTTAATCTTTAACATCTTTTCACATGATTTCAACTCAAAATCAATGGTTTTCATGGGAAAGATTGGATGTTTGGGTAGAACTTAGGTTTTACATATTTTGGGGATTTGGACCTCGATTTGAGGTACGATTTCAAAACAAATTATATATTAGGGTTCGTAGATGAATGAGTAATCAGGTTTTGGTTCAAACCTCGGGTTTTGACCATGTAGGTCTGGGGTCGATTTTTGACGTTATGGGGAAATCATTGGAAAACTTATTTTCATGCATTAGAATTGATTCATTTAGCATTTATTGATATAGTTAAGTAACTTGTGGCTAGATACAAGCGAATTGGTGGTGGAAACAAGAGGTAAAGCGGTAGTTGAGGCTTGAATTCTGTTCGTGGCATCGAGGTAAGTGTTTGGTCTAACCTTAGCTCGAGGGATTAAGAATTGTGTCTTATTTGCTATGTGTTAATTGTGGAGTACGACGTATAGGCATGGTGACGAGTATCTATACGTCGGTGTCAAGAATGCTCGTGAGTCTCGTATTGTAATTGTTGTGACTCCGTTGTGATTTGTGCATACTTAATATGTTGATTATCATTGTTGGTTCCCTTGCCAGGATGTTATTGTTTATGATATTGTTTCCCTTGCCGGAATGTTATTGTGTATGATATTGTCTCCCTTGCCGAGATATTATTGTTATGACATTATCTCCCTTGCCAGGATGTTATTGTTTACGATATTGTCTCCTTTGCCGGGATGTTGTTGTTATACTTTTGTTCCCTTGCCGAGATCCTTTTATGGTTGATGTTGATTTGTAAGTGGGATCGGGTTGCACGCCTGCAACAAAAAATATGAAATGGGAGTGGGTGGCATGCCGCCACAGTGATATTTGAAATGGGATCAGGTTGCACGCCTGCAACAAGATATATGAAATGGGAGCGGGTGGCATGCCGCCACGGTAATATTTGAAATGGGATCAGGTTGTACGCCTGCAACAAGATATATGAAATGGGATCAGGTGGCACAACGCCACGGTAATATATGAAATGGGATCGGGTTGCACGCCCGCAACAAGAAAGAAATGAAAGTGAATACTGTGTCTGTTTCTCTTATTCTTGTTGGCAATTGAATTTTGGATTCTTTACATTCCTCTTTTGGTATTCTGTTGTTATCGGATACTCCCCGCAACATGCTTTCCCCCTCTCATCTTTAACTGTAAATATCTGCTTTTATTTATTCACTGTATATGATTTAATTGCACAAGTTTATTTGGTAGTTTGGTCCTAGCCTCGTCACTACTTCGCCGAGATTAGACTAGGCACTTACCAGCACATGGGGTCGGTTATGCTGATACTACACTCTGCACTGTGTGCAGATCCCGGTGCTGCAACTTTTGGACTGTGTCACACCTCCTTTTTACACACCTGAGAGGTATATAAGGGAGTTTTTCCAATTTAAGTGACATTATTCGAAATGGGATTATTTATTTATTTTTAGAGTCGCCACTTGGAATATTTTAATTGGTGTCCCAAGTCACCGATTTATTTTAAATCCCAAATCGATGAAATTCGACTTTCCTTTTGAAGTCTGCGAACCAGAAATTCTAGATAAGGAATTCTATTAACCCGGGAGAAGGTGTTAGGCATTCCCGGGTTTCGTAGTTCTAGGACGGTCACTTAAACTATTACAATTGGCCTATTATCCGATTTATTACACGTTTTAGCCTATTGTGCATTTTTAAACTTATTAACCGCTTTTAATTATTTTAAAATATTTTCTAGGAAAGATTCAACGTTATTTAAAACATGCCTTGAACCACGCCACATGAAATGCACCCGCGGTTCGTGACACGTTCTATTTAACATTGTTAAGAATTGAGATTGGGTCACATGAAATGTGCACCCGAATTTAACAATTAAAAGAAAATTAATTTAAATAATGCCCCTAAAGCAACTACAAGATTTCAAATTAATAATAAGGTTTGCGAGGGTCATGGAAAATTCAATGGATGGCACACCTCGATTTTTAAAGAGTTAATACTAATTATATGAGGGTCATGGACTTAGGGGTTTTGTTTATCATGGCACACCTCAATTTCACAAATTTTAACTAAGTTCATGAGGGCCATATGTTATGGGTTTTAAAACATGGCACACCTCAAATGGTTTATAAAAGAAGGTATTAATTAAAGTCCACCTAAAGATGTTCTTATTTGAAAGCTAACTTCAACTTATCGGGAGCTAAAAGTTATGGACAGATTTTTAAAAGAAATGCGTTGGGCCTTTGATCATCTTTGAACAAGGCCAGCTGTGGCCTATTGAAAAATCAATTTGAAAACCTTACTTGGGCTCACTATTTTGCCCGAAAATACAAACGCATGATCCGAAAATAACAGCCCACGTTGGGCTTAAAATTTAGGCGGGACCGGTTGTGCATTGGCAGCGGCTGGTCCTGTCCACCTTTTGCATTTTTTAGCCAGGGTAGACACATAAATCAAGAACTATGAACGAACTTTCTTTTCGAATAAAAGAGATTTAGATTCACAATCGCAAAATTGAATGCCAATCATAATACACACTATCTGTAGACCTGAATTATACATGGCTGGATTCAAAATGTACAATTACTTATTCATAGGAGCACACAATGAGAAATCAAAGGCATGGTTTTAATTGGGCCGATTCCAGCCCAACTCTAGACAAGAGAACATTATCATGCTTGAGGAAATGGAACAGGAGCTCAAAGGCCATTTGGGCCTGAAGTTGAGCCTCAAGGCAAAGAGTGAACTCAAATAAGGGCATCCCAAACACGACTTTCAACAGGCTGCCTTGACTTGAACCTTAACCAAGTCCAAAACAAGTACTCAAATCTCTAAAAATTCCAACAAGAGACATCTTAATTCAATAAATGTTGTTCACAAAATTATACCTTAAATTTACCAAGAACACACACTTAAGCGCATTAATTGCAACCCATCCTGTGAAATGTAAGTTCGAATTTACACATAGAACTTGTTTAACCAAACACTTAGACAGTCCAATTACTACAAAAATCCTAGTATTGAATGACAAACTTTACACCAATAACAAGCTTTGTATTGTTGTTAATTCATGCCACTGCTTTCTTGAAACAAATATTCTAAATGACAAGCTAATCCAACACTAATTTACTGACCAAATCTCAAACTAAACTATTACAGATTTGTATACTAGTAGAAGATTCCTGCCTCTTTTGAACATGGCTTTGTCCATAGTAGCTTCATCTTCTTGTGTTAACATATAAATCCCACCTTAGAGTTTTTAAACAAACTGATCCAACCAACTGGTGGCTGAACCAACAGGCTATAGCTCATGACCAAATAGTAAGAAAAGAATTAGAAAAAGATATTTTAGTGAGGAAATCAGATGGAGGAAGAGAAAAATACTACTTAAAAGAAGCATAAACAACAATCTAAATGTTTTACTATGAATCAAGGCTATTGATACCCATTTTAATATCATTTTTTATACTGTTGCAGTGCATACCAAAATACCAAACAAGCTTGACAGAAATAAAGACACATTTCCCTCAATCATACATACATATTCATGAAGAACTTCAAGTTTAGACAAACAGATTCATTTCATGATTGAATCATGATTACATACCTAAAGAGGGTTCAAGAAAAGAGAACAAATGGTAGTCACTAGAACAGCACCGGAATTCCAAAGAGAAGGAGCAACAACAATAGTAAACAGCCCACCAACAAAATTCAAACCTTGAAAAACCCAGAGATCTCAACCAAAAGAATCCAAGAGAGAATGCCCTACTTCAAGTCATTTTCAGCCTTTTAAAAACCAAAGAAGAAAGTTCTTTTTTTTCCTAAAATTTCTAAAGAGAAGACTTGAACTTTTCAGAAGAATAAGAAATGCTTCTTTTTTATTTTGCAATAAATTGTTGCTAAAAATGTCTATCCAAATCTGTCTATGAAAGTGAGGGGAGGTTCTCTTTATAGAGTGCCCAAAGAAAATGGCATCTAAAGAATATTCTGACCTAATTCTTTTACTGCAGAATAGTACAGCAATTCTGCACAGCTGTACTATCCTTTTTCTTATCCAAAACCAATTTTTTAAGGATAATGACAGATGTGTTGTATTCTAGAATTTTCCTGAATCTAAACAATGTTGAAATCCCAATTTTGCCCTCTAAAATACTGCTTTATTTCAGGTTCTATCGTAAATTCTTTTACATTCAACTAAACCCCTAACGTCCCATTGATTTCCAAACCAAGCCAAACAAAAGCAGGAATACGAAAGAAAAGATTCAAGGATTAGGTCAAAAAAACAAAAGCATGATGATGAATCTAAAACTAAATTAATCAGTAAATGGAAATGCTTATCTTGTTAACATAAATGAGGGCTGAATTTAGATGAATACTGATAGCAGACATGGTAACAATCAAAGAAGCAAACATGATAATGCAACGAAAATTAACCTAATTAGCCTAAACAT
This sequence comes from Nicotiana sylvestris, assembly GCF_000393655.2. Lineage (NCBI taxonomy): Eukaryota > Viridiplantae > Streptophyta > Magnoliopsida > Solanales > Solanaceae > Nicotiana > Nicotiana sylvestris. Next base: position 56,757,005 of record NC_091057.1, on the reverse strand, counting down.
GTTTCGACCAAGAACGAATTAAACAAAGAAAAAGGAAAAAATCTGAAACTAAACTAAAAACCTAAACATGCTGCTAAAAATAAGAACAGTCAAACATGCAGAGAGGAAACAAAAACCAAAAATAAACAATCAAAAAGAAAAAGAAAAGAATTTACACGATTGAAATCCAAACTGGATCAAAACATGAACTTTGTCCAAACTTTCTGAGATGTGATATGGATTTTGACTACCATTAATCGATTGTTCTTAACAAGAACATTCGATTAATGGAGGTTTTAAGTCCATTCGACCAAACACAGACCAGGGAGAGAAGAAGAAGAAAATTAGGGTTCTTCGGAATCACTAGATTAAAATTCAAGGCACTCAAGGCTGATTCAAAAGGGGTTAATGGTGGTTTGGGGCTTAGAGGGGGGTAAAGGTCATAGGGTGTAAGTTTGAAGCGATTTGGAATGGTCAAAGTTTTGGCCGGATTTTTTGATTTAAGATTCGAATGAACCGGGCTTGATTCGAAGGAAGGGGAGTGAAGATTTGGAATGGGGAGGTGCAGGGGAGTTCGTGGTATCATTTTGGGAACTATTTGACCACCGGAACCGCCATGAGGCAATTTCCGGTGGTGGTTCATGGTGGAGGCGGCGTGAGGGATAAAGGGCGGCTAGGGTTTCCTAGAGTGAGGGTGGGATACAAGAGAAGTGAATCGATTTTTTGGTTTTGAGGGTGGGTTGACTCGGTTCGCACAGTTATAAGGCAAAAGACTCTTCAGTTCCAGGCCATTGGATTGATGAGATCCAACGGCTGAGATCAAATTGAAAAAATATGGGGTCATTTTGGGGTTAGATGGGGTGGACCGGGTATGGGGTGGTTTGGGCTTAGGTTTTGGACGGGTTTTAGGGTAATTTTTAGGCTAGATTAAATGTATAGAAGTTGGCCCAATTTCACAAAAGTAAACCCCCTTTTCCACTTCTTTCTTTTATTTCAAAATTCCTTTTCTTTTCTTTTTTTTCTTCTTTCTCTTTTTTAATTAAAAATCCTAAATTATCTAAAAATGTGATATTGAAGTAATTAACTAATTATAAAAATTATAAACATCACTTAAGTCTATATTAAAAGAGAAAAATCAATAAACTAAGAATTAAAAGATAAAAAATGTAAAATGAGCTATTTTTTGTTATTTTCAAATTTTTGTAAAACAAATAATTACTGATTAATTCTAAAAAATATAAAAACAAATCCTAAATTCAATGCATGATATTTTTGGTATTTTTCATGATTTAAATAAATTAAACCTGCACGAAAAAATGCAAATAATTCCGAAAATTCTACAGAAATTCCTAAAATGGCCAATAATTTACAAAAATCTATTTTTCTTGGGATTTTATAGGAGTATTATGAGGCAAAAATCACATGCTCACAGCTACCCCTCTTTACTCGGCAACACGAAGGGTTTTCGTGCGAAGACACAATGAACAACTATGGGGGATTTTTGCGCATTTGAAACTCCATGAGAAGCACTTTTTGAAATGATTCTGAACGAACCTTGCTTAAGAGGTTGCCTACATATCCTTGGCTATAAAGGAATCAGGTCAGTGTAGTTCTGGAAGTTTTGGTAGCTGGAACTACTGGGAAGCTGTGATTTCACTGTTGCTGCTACTGTTTCTGCTTGCTGAGCTCCTTATTACACCAAAATGAAAGATGAAAAGCTAAACCAGTTAAGCTTATCAACTACGAGTTACAAGATTCCTATCTATAAACCTTCTAAGCTTGATCTTGAGTCTTGGCTGGTTCTTGTCGTAGAATCTGATCTGAATCTTGATGCTCGTTAGCTGCAACCACTGGTTCACTCTTTTCATATTTTCGGATCAAGGCGGGACATGCAAAGCTTGTGACTTCAATCATATCTTGAGCAGTCCGTATCTTTTCTCCGCTTCTACACTTAGAGTTCAACTTCTTTTATTGTTCTTCTTTTCTTTTATTTGGGTTGAGACATCTTCTTTTGGTCATCTCAAACCTTGTGCCTCATGGCGAAAACCTGTTTAGGCACCATAGCAAACAAACGAACAAAATTTTCTGCCCCAATTTTCGCTAAGAAAATTTCGTGAGTTATTGTAACAAAAATCTAAACTATTTATTTATTGAAAGCAATAAAATCAGGATTTTGTATCCTTGAGAAAACGAGATTAGGGAGTAGAGACCCTATATCCAAAATGCGATCAAACGGGGATCGGAGGCCCCAAGTTGGGAAAATTACCAGGTTATGCTGGGGAAATGACCGGGTTATGGCGGAAAAGAAAAAAAGGTCCTCGGGTTATGCTGGGGAGGTCAAGAGATTATGCCGGGGAAGGTCATCGGGTTATGCCGGAAAAGAAAAAGGTCTTCGGGTTATGCCGGGGAGGTCCATGGGTTATGCTGGGAAAGTCATCGTGTTATGCCAGAAAAGAAAAAGGTCCTCAGGTTATGCTGGGGAGGTCCACGGGTTATGCCGGAAAAGTCATCAGGTTATGCCGGGAAGGTCTACGGGTTATGCCGGGAAAGTCATTGGGTTATACCGGAAAAGAAAAAGGTCATCGGGTTATGCCGGGGAGGTCCGCGGGTTATGCCGAGAAAGTTATCGGGTTATGTCGGAAAAGAAAAAGATCCTCGGGTTATGCCGAAAAAGAAAAAGGTCCTCGGGTTATGCCTGGGAGGTCCACGGGTTATGCTGGAAAAGTCATTGGGTTATGCCGGAAAAGAAAAAGGTCCTCGGGTTATGCCGGGGTGGTCCACGGGTTATGCCGAGGATCAACTAGGGAGTGGAACCCTATAATGGAAAAGACTACCAGGTTATGCTGGCAGCGACTAGGGAATGAGACTCTATGTTGGGAAAGACGTAGTTAGAGATTGGAGACCCTATGCTACCATGGTTTTGAATTTTTCTTCTTCTTTTCATTTCATTTTTTTATTTAAGAAAGATGAGTAAAAATGCAGGAAAGAATTTGGAAGAGTTCCCTTTTGGATTGATTATTGTTGCAAAGCTGTTTCTAGCCCTTGTGCAATTTCTTTTTTGTTGCACCTGCGTCTTGCAAGGTTGCTTTTGGATTGCACCAGTTTCCTGTTTTCAAACAAAGAACAGCTGTTAGTTTGAAACGGTGGTTGGTTTTGTGGCCCTGATTGTTTTGATCACTTGATCTCGGCCAAACCCTTTTGCTGAAATCCTTTACTGCTGGCTGGCTTTCTGGAAATCGATTTCTCTTCTAAACTGAGGAATTCAACTTTCTATAATTTTACATGACGGTTCGCCCGTGTGGGACTTTGGCCTTTTCATCCTATTCTGCCTCTATGGGCACTTGGCTTTGGATTTCTTTCATTTTCAATAATTTTGACTCCGGAGCATCGGCCATCATGGCCAGTCGGGATCGACTTGATGCACCCGCCGAGGCTGGGTGCTTTTCTTTGGATTTGGCTTTTATTAAGCAGAACCCTGTAAAACCAATATTGCCACCTTTTCTTTGTATTAGTCTCGAAACAGAGTTAGACCTAAAGGGATTCAAAGAAAAGCAAACAAAGGACAAGAAAGTGAATTTAAAGAGAAGTGTCCCTTTCGGGGAGGAAAGAAGGACTTATCTGGAGTGCATGCAAACTTCAATAGACATGACATGCTTCTTGGACTGATTGCACAACTATCCTATTATGACCCGTGTTTTAAAACCGAAAAACCTTGCCAGGACTCTTTCAGTGCCGATTATAGTAAGGGATTTCTTCTTTTCGATCGACGGTGCCCTTTGCGGGTTTTCGCCAATCAACCTCCCTCATTTCTCTTCTCACCGTCGCCTTATAGTTCTCTTTGTGAGTTTTCACTAACAAGACTCTCTCATTTTTAATTTCTTAGCTCACCATCGACTTACGGTGCACATGGGTTTTCACCAATAAGACTCTTATTTTATTTCTCTCATCCTGATTGCATCGGATCCAAACAACTGTGTTCTCCAATTTTAGACACCTTTCACCGATTGAGTGGAAGGACTTGAACAAGGTTTGGGTAAAAGGAACTTGGATCAAATTACAATTTTGGAACCGTTCAGGAGAGATCATCACCGAACCATTATAATATCTGCCCCAGTTTCATTTTTGGGGGAAATTGGATTTTTGTTTTGGTGTGACTGAACCCCAGAGAGGTTGCCTACGTATCCTTTTGGAATCAAGTCGAATGTAGTTCAGGGAAACATTTTGTTTTGTTGTTTTGTTGTTTTTCTTTTTTCTTTTTATTTTTATTTTTTTCACAAACGTTTTCGAGTTCCAAAGAGGGTAATGAAAGAAAGGTAACCGGCTCAAAGGGCTAGCAAAGGAGTGGAGTGTTTGGCAAAGTGAGAATGAAAGCCTTCGTCATCCCAATCAAATAATATTGTTGTGGTAGACAAACTAGACATAATACCTTTTGACAGCGTATGCATTTACAACTGTTTCAGGGTCATTTCCTTCAATGTCTCCCAGGTACAACGCCCCTTTTGGCAACAATTTTCTGATAATGTATGGGCCCTTCCAGTTAGGAGCGAACTTTCCTTTTGCTTCCTGATGGTGGGGGAGAATACGCCTCAAAATGAGTTGCCCCACTTCAAAGTTACTAGGCCGCACTTTCTTGTTGTAGGCACGGGCCATTCTTTGTTGATACAACTGCCCATGGCAGACTACAACCATTCGCTTTTCATTAATTAGGGTTAATTGTTCTAGACGGGTTTTAACCCACTTACTGTCCTCAATTTCAGCTTCAACATTGATCCGAAGAGAAGGGATTTCAACTTCGGCGGGTATTATGGCCTCAATGTCGTAAACCAATAGATATGGGGTTGCTCCGACTCATGTGCGCACAGTTGTGCAGTGTCCCAACAATGAAAACAACAACTTTTCATGCCATTGCCTGGAACATTGGATCATCATTCTTAGAATCTTCTTGATGTTCTTGTCTGCTGCTTCAACAACACTGTATTAACTTTGGGCCGATAAAGGGTAGAATTTCGATGTGTCTACTCAATATCTCCCTCATCAAGTGACTATTCAAGTTTGTAGCATTATCTATAATGATAGTTGTAGGAATACCAAAACAACAGATAGGATTGGAGTGCATGAAGTCTACCACTGCTTTCTTAGTGACAGATTTGAGAGTAATTGTGTCAACCCACTTCGTGAAGTAGTCGATGGCAACCAATATGAATCTATGCCCATTTGAAGATTTTGGCTCGATCCGCCCGATGAAGTCCATGCCCTAAGCACAATGGCCAAGGTGCTGATATAGGATATAGTTTTGTAGGCGGTGCATTAATCAAGTCACCGTGCACCTGACACTGATGACATTTCTGGACGAAACTAAAGCAATCTTTTTCCATAGTCATCCAATAATAGCTTGCTCGGAGGATTTTCTTTGCCAGACGTATCCATTCATGTGGGGTCCACACACCCCTGCGTGCACTTCATGCATGATTTTTCTTGCCTCTTCGGCATCCATACATCTTAACAAATTGAGATCTGGAGTCCTTTTGTACAAAACCTCACCGCTCAAGAAGACACCACTTGCAAGCCATCTAATGGTTCTCTTTTGGTCTCCATTGGCTTGCTCAGGATATTATTTCGTTTTCAAAAATCTCTTGATATCATGATACCATGGCTGAACATTTGGTTCTACCTCAACCGTATTGCAGTAACCATGCCTTTCTCGGATTTGGATTTCCAACAGGTCAATGTGGAGATTGCCTGGATACGGCAACATCGAGGCCAAAGTAGCTAGTGCATCAACTAATTCATTATGAAAATGAGGAATGTACCTAAACTCGACTGACTTGAACCGTTTGCTAAGATCCTCCACATGTTGCTTGTAGGGAATAATCTTGACATCCCGAGTTTCCCATTCACCCCTGAGCTTGTCGGATAATCAAGTCTGAATCCCCCATGATCAAAAGTTCTTCAACATCTTGGTCGATTGCCGTATTCATACCCAGAATGCAGGCTTCGTACTTGGCGGTTTTGTTTGTGCAGAAAAATTGAAGCCGGGCTATGGCTGGATAGTGCTGACCAGTGGGTGAGATCAAGATTGCCCCAATCCCGACACCTTTTGCGTTCACAGCTCCATCGAAAAATATTTTCCAAGCACTGGTATATTCTGATGTTACCTCAACTGAATTCACCTCCTCGTCTGGGAAGTAAGTACTCAAGGGCTGATATTCATCATCGACGGGGTTTTCAGCTAGGTGATCTACTAAAGCCTGGGCTTTCATTGCTATGCGGATGACATAGACTATGTCAAATTCAATGAGCAGGATCTGCCATTTTTCTAGCCTCTCTGTGTGCATTGGCTTCTGGAATATGTACTTCAAAGGGTCTAGCCTGGTGATGAGGTAAGTGGTATAGGCAAACAAGTAATGCCTAAGCTTCTGAGTGATCCAAGTTAGAGCGCAGCAAGTTCTTTCTAGCAAAGTGTATTTGGCTTCATAACTGGTAAACTTATTGCTCAGATAGTAGATTGCTTGCTCTCTCTTTTCGGTCACATCGTGTTGTCCGAGGACACAACCAAAGGAATTTTCCAAGACTGTCAAATACAAAAAAGACCTCCTAGGTTCAAGTGGGACCAAGACTGGCGGGTTTGACAGTTATTCTTTGATTTTGTCAAAGGCTTCTTGACACTAATCCGTCCATTTAATTGTTGCATCTTTCTTTAGCATCTTGAAGATGGGTTCACATGTGGAAGTCAACTGAGCAATGAATCGGCTAATGTAGTTCAACCTTCCCAGCAGGCTCATGACCTGTTTCTTGGTTCTTGGAGGAGGCAAATCCTGAATATACTTTATCTTTGTTGGGTCTAGCTCGATGCCCCTCCGACTAACTATAAATCCCAAGAGTTTTCCAGACTGAACCCCAAATGCGCATTTGGTCGGATTTAGCTTCAAATCATACTTACGTAGCCTCTCAAAGAACTTTCTCAAGTCCCGAACATGGTCGTCCTGTGTTCTGGATTTGATGATCACATCGTCCACGTACACCTTGATTTCTTGGTGCATCATGTCATGAAAGATGGCAGTCATAACCCTTATATAAGTTGCCCCAACATTCTTCAAACCAAAAGGCATGACCTTGTAGCAATAGGTTCCCCAGGGTGTGAAGAATGCTATCTATTTTGCATCCTCTTCATCCATCAACACCTGATGATATCCTGCATAACAATCCACGAAAGATTGTATCTCATGTTTGGCGTTGTTATCAACAAGGATATGGATGTTTAGCAAAGGGAAATTGTCCTTGGGACTTGCTTTGTTTAGATCTCGGTAGTCAACACACACTCGGGTCTTCCCGTTTTTCTTTGGTGCGGGAACTACATTGGTCAGCCATGTGGTGTACCGGACCACTTCGATCACTCCCGCCTTCAACTATTTTGTGACCTCTTCTTTTATCTTGTCACTGATATCAGTTTTAAATTTTCTCTGTTTTTGCTGGACAGCGGGACAATCAGTAGCTTATGGACCACCAAATCGACACTTAATCCTGGCATGTCATTGTAAGACCAAGCAAACACATCTTTAAATTCGAACAAAAGTTGGATCAATGCATCCCTGGTTCTTTCATCTGTGTGAATGCTTATCATGGTTTCTTGGACCTTTTCAGAACTACCCAAATTAACCGGCTCGATATCATTTAAGTTTGGCTTAGGTTTATTCTCAAATTGTTTCAATTCTCGGTTTATTTACCTAAAAGCCTCTTCTTCATCGTATTCCGGTTCTTGGTTCATTATTTCATAATGAGACAGCGTGTTTGGATCTGGGCATGAAGTCCGCGAGCATGTCACGTTATTTAAAGTCGCATTATTAGAATTGAAAGAAGAAATAAGAAAAAGTAACAAAAATCAAAAAGAATAAAAAGAGATGAATGATAAAATATTGATTTCATTTCATTGAATTTTGAATATAACAGGGTTTACATCGGAATTTAAAGACAATAAACTAAAACAAACATCCGAGTTACACCCTGAAATAACTCGGGATGTAGAAAAGGTGGCAAGGCTGGACTACCGCGATTCCCGCCTGACTGGAAACGGAGTAGCCTTCCAGTTTTGCAACTTGGAATTGGGCCCCATATACAGCACCTCGGCGGTGCTCAAGCCTTCTCCCGGCTAAACCATGGGTTTCAAACAGCATCTGCCTCATAGCCCCACAGATTTCTTCAATTTCCTCGGCCGTGAAGGCCTCATCTTCTTCTTCTTCATTGTACTTGGGTCTGACGAACATTTTGTAGAGATGTGGAACTGGCTGAGGTAAAACCCAACAATTGCTCTTTCGTTCATCTGCCCATGTCACATCAGCTTTTGTGGCATGAAAACCCACACCGAAAAACTTCTCGCCAGTAGACAAAGTGATAGGTTCTGTGATTCCTTGCAATGATGCCCCGAGTCCCTTCCCAGGCTTATATCCATGTTTGATCGTTTCAGTGGCGACCATAATGGACGCTTTTGACAGAAAAGGTTGAGGGCATGGTCTTCCCTCCTCGCATTGGTCTGCAACCACAACCTCGAAAGCTTGATAGACTATATGTTCACTACCTTCCCTAGCTTCGAGACATGGGACTGATGGGTCCCGGTAAATTGACTGCTTGTTCTCTCCATAGACTACAATCTCCTGATCTTCATATTCAAATTTCACCAACTGGTGGAGAGTGGAAGGTACAGCCCCTGCTGCATTAATCCAAGGCCTTCCCAAGAGGAAATTATAGGAAGTGTCCATGTCTATGACCTAAAAGGTCACCTCGAAATCCACAGGACCAATAGTCAAAATCAAATCAATATTTCCTATGGTATCTCTCTTGATGCCATCAAAGGCACACACATAGACATTGTTAGGCATGATTCTCTCAGTCCCAATCTCCATTCTTTGCAAAGTTGAGATAGGGCAAATATCAACTCCGGATCTGCCATCTAGCATGACTCTTTTCACATAGTACCCCTCACATTTAACTGTCAGATGGAGGGCTTTGTTGTGGGAGGCCCCTTCTGGGAGCAAATCATTCTTGCTAAAGGAAATTTGATTGACTGCGAAGAACCTCTCCACCATCCTCTCCAGTTGTTCAACATTAGTTTCAATTGGAACATAAGCTTCGTTGAGGGTTTTTATTAATACTTTCTAATGCTCGGTTGAGCTCACTAGCAGAGACAGGAGTGAAACTTGTGAAGGAGACTTCTGAAGTTGATTTATTACCTCATAGTCCGCAACTTTCATTTTACAGAAGAATTCTTCTGCTTCTTCGGCATTAACTGGCTTTTTGATTGGGAAGAGTTTCTTCTTGGCATTGTTCACTTCTCCCACATTAAGGTATTTCTCAGCTGGGTTAGATTCATTTGCTTCTCCCAGGACTTCTTTTCCTTTGTAGGTTACTACCACCTTGTTATAATTCCATGGAACAGCAGTAGGGTCTGTCATGGGCCTCTACGGTGCGTGGCCAATAACCATGGGCTCATTCAGCCTTGGTGAAATTACTGGGCCCCATACCACATAGTCCTTTTAGGCATGTACATCTTAGGTCCATTGTTCAACGCAAATCTTCTTGGAGGGCTCAATGTCATTTGTTCTTTCGTGTGATCCTGGGGAACATAAAGAATGGCATCTTTCGAGGGTACTGCCTCAATTTAGGTTTCCACTACCTTTTCTGTGTTTGGAGGGGTGGGTTTACTCTTCTTCTCCCCATTTTCTTGCTTTGCATTAGCCTTTGGCTTTTTCTCGACATCAGCGATTGCAATGATGGATTTCAAGGCAGGATCAAACTTTTTATCTTCGCAAATCATTCCAATAATCGGTCCGTTATTGTGAGCCAGTAATGGGTTGTTGGTCACATTAGGAATGTCTTCATCCTTTAACACTATCCATTTCTGCTCTATGAGATTTTCAACAACCCTTTTCAGAGTCCAACAGTTCTCAGTGTCATGTCCCTCCACCCCAGAATGATAGGCACATCGGGTGCTAGGTTGGTAAGAAGGTGACTCTAGGTTTTACCTATTCGGGAGTACGGGTTATAGCAAACCCATTTGGACCATTTAGGGAAAAGTCTAGAATATGACTCACCAATAGGTGTGAAGTTTGTTCTCCTGGGCAGCTCCCAAGCATGGGCATTGTAGGGGAAATTATTTTGTGGAGGTCGGGGATTATACTGAGCTTGGTTGGGAGGGTTATTTCTAGGAGGTGGAGCTCTATTTTGGTTGAACTCCTGTTGTGGCCGAGCGTAGGGTTGAGCGTTCATTACTGTGTATGGCTGAGGAGCCATAGCATAGGCTGCATCCTGATAAGGATAATAATGTTGTGGGGTGCTTACAGGGAAGTATCCTCTGGGTGGAAGGGGGTTTCTCAAACTCGAGGCTGCTATTTCCATATCTTCCTTCTTCTTTCTATCTGATGCACCTCCGGACCCGCCTTGAATTGCTTGGAAGTAGCCCTTATGGCAGATTGACTCAATATGCACCTGGTTTTTAGACCATTCTCGACCATCTAACCAATCTTGATGGTCTCAGCAAACGGCTTCCCCATTGCAGATATCATATTCTGAATGTAGTCAGCCACTTGGGCTTGAAGAAAAAAACTCACCATTTCTCTTTCATCTATCGGAGGTTTGACCCTGGCCGTTTGCTCATGCCATTTGACAGCATATTCTCGGAAGCTTTCCGAGGACTTCTTCTTGAGGTTCGACAGAGAATTCCTGTCGGGAGCTATGTCTATATTATACTAAAACTGTCTGACAAAATCCTAAGACAGATCATCCCAAATATGAAAACGAGATATATCCTGATCCATGTACCACTCAAATGCGATGCCAATCATACTCTCCCCAAAATAAGCCATGAGAAGCTCCTTTTTTCCACCTGCTCCTCTCAGTTGATTGTAGTACCTCTTAAGGTGGGCTATGGGATCCCCATGCCCGTCATACTTTTCGAACTTTGGGGTCTTGAAACCTAGGGGTAAATGCACATGTGGGAACATACACAGATCAGCGTAGGATATGCTCTTTTGTCCGCTCAAACCCTGCATATTCTTAAGGCTCTGCTCCATGATCCTCATTTTTCGGGTAATCTCCTCTTACTCGAGGTTCTTTGTGGTTTTCTCCTATCCTACGGTAAACTCGTACCGAGGTTGTTGGGGTAGGAATTGGTGGTGAACTGGGTTGGTTCTGGTGGAAAGGATGGTACCTGGAAGGTGAAAGATGATGGATCAAAGCTTGGCCTGGGTAGTGCGGGTTGCACTGTAGCGGAAGTTGGTGGTGCGATAAATATGTTGGAGGCTACTCCCAAAATCACCTGGGGGCGAACCTCAGAAAGTGTTTCGGTGAAATGAGCTAAATTCGTGGGGTATCCAAGTGGGGTATTCGGGTAGTTTATCGGAACATTAGAATTTCCACTTGCCCTGGGAAGTAACTCGGGGAAACCAGGTGTGGCTCTTGGCGGCTCCCTACCATTAGACCAGGCATCCAACATTTCAAGCACACAGAAGCACAGTGCCCTATTATCCTCATCAACTGCTGACTCCGAGGTTGGGATAACAAATAGCGGATTGTCGTCCGAGATTGGAATTGTTGGCGGAAGACCTTCTGTCGACATCTCTACACTGCCTTTTGATCTTGTGAAGTACAGGTGTGAAGCCAGATTACCACAAAACCAACCACCTTAATATAGAACCTATACTCAATAGTAGATAACAAACTGGTTAGTTTGAAGCAATTAACACATAGGGAATCGCACATTGGGGGTGTGATGCACCTATACAGTTAAATGTGTTTCTACATGTTTTGCAACAGTTGCGTGTTTCATCCCGGCTTTTGTTTATCTCCCCAAATTTCTCTCTTGCTCCCTTTTGCACTCTCATTTTCTCTCTTTTGGTTTTTCTTTTTGATTCTTTTCTGCCCACATTCCTCTTTATTTGAGTTATTTACAAAATCATGACCGGATCCAATGAGGATTGCCTACGTATCACGACGCCGCGTGAATCAGATCATCACGTAGTTCAATAAATAAATGCGAGAAATAAGGAAACAATTTTTTGGGATTTTTCAATTTTCATTAGTAAAAACTCTATTGTTTTCTATTACAAAAGACTCCATCATACTTTTCTAGTAATTTAAAAACTACAAACAGACTCAAAACATATTTTAAAACTAAAAAATTGAAGTATAGACTCAATAAATGAAAATCAAGAGTACATAAGTGCTTCTACTCCAGGGGCCCGTGGGACATCAGTCGATCTTGCCACGGGACTATGTGCAAGATCCCCTTAAAGACGCCCCAAGTCACTCATTATTTGGCAAATAAAGGTCATTACCACAGCAAAGAAAGTGGTTCTAGTCATGTCTTCACATTCATGGCAAATTTGACGAACTTTTCCTTTTGGGAATACAGCTTTTGGACCCAATTCGATAACTTGTCGGCTCAGATCTTCATCATGTGGAATAGTTTGAAACCTGCCTAATTGGCGCAACAACCTGTGAGGAGTATATGGCTGAATGCTCCGGAGACCCATTTGGAGAAGATAGCACACCTCGTTGGACATGTAAATGACTTTAGTGACAGGGAGCCATCCAAAAGTCCCCTCAATTTTGTCCGAAGTTAAGGAACTCAGATGCGCACACCAAACCTCTGTACCCTCTGGAAATTCACAACCCACCACTCGGTTTTCATACTCTTCAATGCAATTCAGACCAGTCATGCCGTAGTTCATATACCCCAAGTGGTGACAAAGATGTTCTTGTATCCAAAGTTGTAAAAGCAGGTTACAGCCCTGGAAGAATTTTCCCCCTTCTTGCAGATGGTTAAAGCTCGATAAATCTCCGCTAAGATCATTGGAACAAGGGTTCCATTAGCTTTTTTAATCATGACCTCGGCCATTCCTACAAGACCAAATTCTATGTTTCCGTCTTTTCTTGGGCAGATTATGACACCCAAGAATGCCACTATAAAAGCCAAACCCCACTGTGCCTCCCATTTATCTTTGTTTCCTGAATGGGTCAGGCCAGTATCTAGTGCCACAAAACCATGGGGATTGCCATAGCGCTGGTATAAAAAGTAGAAAGTGCAAAACCCTTCAGATAAATTTCCATCCTAAACCTCCTGAATGATGCTCAACAGATCTAGAAACTTGTCAGTAGATAATGTTCTTGGCACCACCGAGTACCGACTTCTGAGATTCCCACTAAGATCGGCATAGCTCGCTACGTCCTCCAACATGGGGGTGTGCTCAAAATCAGAAAAGTGAAACACATTATAAGTCGGGTCCCAGAAAGGTATCAAACCCTCAATCACATCCAACCTCAGTTTGATTTTAGAAGTCCAATATGACCGCCCAAAACTTTTACCACAGTCCCTCTACTGACCTTTCTTAAGTCTTTCCACCACATATGGAGCTGTAATGGTATTTTCTTAAGAACTGCGAAGGGTTCATTTTCATTTGTGCTCATCCTGCACATTTATTAGGGTAATTGGTTAAGAAATCATGATATATTTTGACTCAAGAGAAAGCTATAAATTTTATTTTATTATTTTTTTTCAAAAACTTTTATTTCAAAATAAAACCCGGCTTTGCAAATATGGCCCTTCAACTCTTCAGGAAAGAAGATTTTAGGGTTGTGTTTGCTAATCGGCCAAAAAAATTGAAAAAAAACCATAGGTGGCTGTTCTTGCAAAATAGCCTTCTGACGCCCTTTTGGGGACATTTTGGCTATTTAGACAAGAATGTAATCACCTAACTTATTTATGACAAAAAAAAATTTTTTGTTCTTTTTGGATTATTTTTGCAAAAATGGACCTGGACCCGATGAGGGTTGCCTATGTATCCCACATCCGGTGAGAATCAAACTGGCGTAGTTCGGGCAGTTTTGACATAATAAAAAACAATACCAAATATTTTTGAAACAAATTTTCCTTCTTTTTTTCCAAAATTTCGGCAGAGTTTCGGTACTTTTTTGGACATCGGGTTTTTCAAAAACAGGTAATTATCTCTATCAGCCTCAAATTGATTTTTCTCTTTCCCAACTTTTCTCCATTATTTATAAGCCGGTCAACATGCAATTCAAAACAAATAAATGCACAAGTAGTAAGTAGAATGCATCAGGATGGTCTTTTCATTTCGGGTACACCTGTCCTAGACAGACCCAACCCCTGTGTTGATTCTCCAAAGTCAAATATAGGTGATGCAAACAAACGTTCCTACTAGGGATCTGGCATGAGGATTTCTTATACTAGGTTTAAAAACCTAGGTGTATTATTCTAGACCTGGCTTACCCGAGCGAACAGCGCGAGCCGAGGGGGGCAGCATACCGGGAATACAGAAGCTTCACCGGCTTTGCAACTTGTCCGAACCTCGTTCTAAAATTGGGATAATGACTCTAACAAAAAAGAAGTCACACGAAGTGCACACTTCCCAGATGATTTAGAAGACTCAGAGTAGCAATTTATATACAGTCCAAACAATATCAAAGCGGTAAAAAACAGCAATTAGCATATTAGGCTCAACATGTAAAAAATCAGATAAAACAAGCCAAATATAATAGTTATTCTAAGCTCGAATTCTTGAACTCTGAACCGGAAGTTCTAGGTTTGGATACCCAACGGAGTCGCCAGAGCTTCACACCTCCTTTTTACACACCCGAAAGGTATATAATGGTGTTTTTCCAATTTAAGTGACATTATTCGAAATGGGATTATTTATTTATTTTTAGAGTTGCCACTTGGAATATTTTAATTGGTGTCCCAAGTCACCGATTTATTTTAAATCCCAAATCGAGGAAATTCGACTTTCCTTTTGAAGTCTGTGAACCAGAAATTCAAGATAAGGAATTTTGTTAACCTGGGAGAAGGTGTTAGGCATTCCCGGGTTCTGTGATTCTAGCACGGTCGCTTAAACTATTACAATTGGCCTATTATCCGATTTATTACACATTTTAGCCTATTGTGCATTTTTAAACTTATTAACCGCTTTTAATTATTTTAAAACATTTTTTAGGAAAGATTCAACGGTATTTAAAATATTCCTTGAATTACGCCACATGAAATGCACCCGCGGTTCGCGACACATTCTATTTAACATTGTTAAGAATTGAGATTGGGTCACATGAAATGTGCACCCGAATTTAACAATTAAAAGAAAATTAATTTAAATAACGCGCCTAAAGTAACTACGAGATTTCAAATTAATAACAAGGTTTGCGAGAGCCATGAAAAATTCAATGGATGGCACACCTTGCTTTTTAAAGAGTTAATACTAATTATATGAGGGCCATGGACTTAGGGGCTTTGTTTATCATGGCACACCTCAATTTCACAAATTTTAACTAAGTTCATGAGGGTCATATGTTATGGGTTTTAAAACATAGCACACCTCAAATGGTTTCTAAAAGAAGGTATTTAAAATAAGTCCACCTAAAGATGTTCTTATTTGAAAGCCAACTTCAACTTATCAGGAGCAAAAAGTTATGGACAGGTTTTTAAAAGAAATGCATTGGGCCTTTGATTATTTTTGAACAAAGCCAGCTGTGGCCTATTGAAAAATCAATTTGAAAACCTTACTTGGGCTCACTATTTTTTCCGGAAATACAAACGCATGATCCGGAAACAACAGCCCACGTTGGGCTTAAATTTTAGGCGGGCCCAGTTGTGCATTGCCACCGGCTGGGCCTGTCATTCTTTTGCATTTTTTAGCCAGGGTAGACACATAAATCAAGAACTACGAATGAGCTTTCTTTTCGAATTAAAGAGATTTAGATTCACAATCGCAAAATTGAATGCCAATCATAATACACACTATCTGTAAACCTGAACTATACATGGCTGGATTCAAAATGTACAACTACTTATTTATAGGAGCACACAATGAGAAATCAAAGGCATGGTTTTAATTGGGCCGATTCCAGCCCAACTCTACAAAAGAGAACATTTATCATGCTTGAGGATATGGAACAAGAGCTCAAAGGTCATTTGGGCCTGAAGTTGAGCCTCAAAGGCAAAGAGTGAACTCAAATAAGGGCATCCCAAACACGACTTTCAACAGGCTGTCTTGACTTGAACCTTAACCAAGTCCAAACCAAACACTCAAATCTATAAAAAAATCCAGTAAGAGACATCTTAACTCAATAAATGTTGTTCACAAAATTATACCTTAAATTTACCAAGAACACACACTTAAGCGCATTAATTGCAACCCAGCCTGTGAAATGTAAGTTCGAATTTACACATAGAACTTGTTTAACCAAACACTTAGACAATCCAATTACTACAAAACTCCTAGTATTGAATGACAAACTTTACACCAATAACAAGCTTTGTATTACTGTTAATTCATGCCACTGCTTTCTTGAAACAAATATTCTATATGACAAGCTAATCTAACACTAATTTACTGACCAAATCTCAAACTAAACTATTACAGATTTGTATACTAGTAGAAGATCCCTGTCTCTTTTGAACATGGCTTTGTCCATAGTAGCTTCATCTTCTTTTGTTAACATATAAATCCCACCTTAGAGCTTCTAAACCAACTGATCCAACCAACTGGTGGCTGAACCAACAGGTTATAGCTCATGACCAAATAGTAAGAAAAGAAACAGAAAAAGATATTTTAGTGAGGAAATCAAATGAAGAAAGAGAAAAATACTACTTCAAAGAAGCATAAACAACAATCTCAACTAAATGTTTTACTATGAATCAAGGCTATACTATTGCAGTGCATACCAAAATACCAAACAAGCTTGACAAAAATAAACACACATTGCCCTCAACCATACATACATATTCATGAAGAACTTCAAGTTTAGACAAACAGATTCATTTCATAATTGAAGCATGATTACATACCTAAAGGTGGTTCAAGAAAAGAGAACAAATGGTAGTCACTAGAACAACACTGAAATTCCAAAGAGAAGGAGTAACAGCAACAATAAACAGCCCAGCAACCAAATTCAAACGTTGAAAAACCCCGAGATCTCAACCAAAAGAAACCAAGAGAGAAAGCCCTACTTCAAGTCATTTTCAGCCTTTGGAAAACAAAAGAAGAAAAAAAAATCTGAATTTTCTGAAAAAAAGACTTGAACTTTTCAGAAGAAGAAGAAATGCTTCTTTTTCTTTTTGCTGTAAATTGTTGCTAAAAATGTCTATCCAAATCTGTCTATGAAAGTGAGGGGAGGTTCTCTTTATAGAGTGCCCAAATAAAATGGCATCTAAAGAATATTCTAACCTAATTCTTTTACTGTAGAATAGTACAGCAATTCTGCACAGCTGTATTGTCCTTTTTCTTATCCAAAACCAATTTTGTAAGGATAATGAAAGCTGTGCTGTATTCTAGAATTTTCCTGAATCTAAACAATGTGAAATCTCAATTTTTCCCTTTAAAATACTGCTTTATTTCAGGTTCTATCCTAAATTCATTTACATTCAATTAAACCCCTAATGTCCCATTGATTTCCAAACCAAGCCAGACAAAAGCAGGAATACGAAAGAAAAGATCCAAGGATTACGTCGAAAAAAACATAAGCATGATGATGAATCTAAAAACTAAATTAATCAGTAAATGGAAATGCTTATCTTATTAACATAAATGAGGGCTGAATTTAGATGAATACTGATAGCAGACATGGTAACAATCAAAGAAGCAAACATGATAATGCAACGAAAATTAACCTAATTAGCCTAAACATGTTTCGACCAAGAACGAACTAAACAAAGAAAAAGGAAAAAATATGAAACTAAACTAAAAACCTAAACATGCTGCTAAAAATAAAAACAGTCAAACATGCAGAGAGGAAACAAAAACCAAAATTAAACAATCAAAAAGAAAAAGAAAAGGATTTACCAGATTGAAATCCAAACTGGATCAAAACACGAACGTTGTCCAAACTTTCTGAGATGTGATATGGACTTTGACTACCATTAATCGACTGTTCATAACAAGAATAGTCGATTAATGGAGGTTTTAAGTCCATTCGACCAAACGCAGACCAGGAAGAGAAAAAGAGGAAAATTAGGGTTCTTCGAAATCACCAGATTTAAAATTCGAGGCACCCGAGGCTGATTCGAAGGGGTTAATGGTGGTTTGGGGCTTAGAGAGGGGTAAGGGTCATAGGGTGTGAGTTTGAAGCGATTTGGAACGGTCAAAGTTTTGGCCGGATTTTTTGATTTAAGATTCGAACGAACCGGGCTGGATTCGAAGGAAGGGGAGTGAAGATTTGGAATGGGGAGGTGCAGGGGAGTTCGTGGTATCATTTTGGGAACGATTTCACCACTGCAACCGTCGTGAGGCGATTTTCGGTGGTGGTTCATGGTGGAGGCGGTATGGGGATTAAAGGGCGGCTAGGGTTTCCTAGAGTGGGGGTAAGATATAGGAGAAGTGAATCGATTTTTTGGTTTTGGGGGTGGATTGACTCCGTTCGGACAGTTATAAGGCAAAAGACCCTTCAGTTTCGGGCCGTTAGATTGATGATCCAACGGCTGAGATCAAATTGAAATAAAACGGGGCCGTTTTGGGGTGAACCGGGTATGGGATGGTTTGGGCTTGGGTTTTGGACGGGTTTTGGGGTACTTTTTGGGCTGGATTAAATGTATAGAAGTTGGCCCAATTTCACAAAAGTAAACCCCCTTTTCCACTTCTTTCTTTTATTTCAAAATTCCTTTTTCTTTTCTTCTTCTTTCTTTTTTTAATTAAAAATTCTAATGATTAAAAATCCTAAATTATCTAAAAATGTGAAATTGAAGTAATTAATAATTATAAAAATTGTAAACATCACTTAAGTCTAGATTAAAAGAGAAAAATCAATAAACTAAGAATTAAAAGATAAAAAGTATAAAATGAGCTATTTTGTGATTTTCATTTTTTTCTAAAACAAATAATTACTGATTAATACTAAAAAATGTAAAAACAAATCCTAAATTCAATGCATGATATTTTTGATATTTTTTCATGATTTAAATAAATTAAACCTGCACGGAAAAATGCAAATAATTCAGAAAATTCTACAGAAATTCCTAAAATGGCCAATAATTAACAAAAATCTATTTTTCTTGGGATTCTATAGGAGTATTTCATATGGGGAAAAAATCACATGCTCATAGACCGCAGTGAGGTTGCTGTCTTCAGTCCAACAAACGACCCGAGGTAGTCCTGCAGGCGTCCGTAGGCCTTGACGTCTCCTTCTATCATTTCCTTCTGTTTTTACTTATTCAGAGACAGATTCGTGTATTTTCATTCAGACTCTATTTGTAGTATTCGTAGATGGTCCGTAACTTTGTGATACCAAATTCTGGGTAGTGTTATATATCGGATTCATGTAGCAATGTTTGGTTAAACTATTAAGTTTTTTTCTTCCACATTTCTAGTTATTTAATTTATTCCGCTATTTGATCATCTATTATGTTGAACTGTTGAGAAAGGCTTAATAAAAAGAGTAATGAATTTATAACACTCGGCTTCCCTAACTTCCACGAGTAGGCGCCATCACGACTCCCGAGGGTGAAAAATCCGGGTCATGACACGAATTGGTGTTGAAGAGCGCATTAACAATATCCGACGTTCCTCTACAATCAACCTCGAATACTAGGGGGTATTACCCTCGGATATCGTCTTTAGCGAGGAAATTACTTCATAAAGGAAAAAGGGGTATTGATAGGTAGGATTTGTTGTAAGGGTCAAATGGTCAAACGGTCAAACGAATCGTGCCCACATAGACTGCTCGAGCCTAGGAATAAAACATGTATGCATGTATAACTATTTTGCACAAGAATAAAGAGAACTACTTTCTTTGCAATCATCTTGTAATGACCCGACCGGTCGTTTTGAGCTTTTGCATTTCACTTGCCAGTTCTCGACTTGACTTGCCCCGTGTGATGCAATATGACTTAATTTAAATCGTTGGTGTTGGGTTTTAGGTTAATCAGAATTTAATTTGGAAGAACAGTCTTAGTTGAAAGCTTAAAATTGGAAAGGTTTGGCCAATATTTGACTTGTTTGTATATGATCTTGGATTGGAAGTTTTATGATTTTGTTACTCCGTTAGGTGATTTGGGACTTAGGAGCGTGATTGGAATGCATTTTGGAAGTCCATGGAAGATTTAGGCTTGGATTGACGAAATTGAGATTTCGGCACTTTCCGGTTGATAGGTGAGATTTTGATATAGGGTTCGGAATGGAATTCTGAGAGTTGCAGTAGTTTTGTTGTGTCATTTGGGATGTGTGTGCAAAATTTCAGGTCATTCGAACGAGGTTTGATAGACTTTTTGATCAAAAGCATAATTTAAGAGTTCTTGGAGTTCTTAGGCTTGAATCCTATGTTAAATTGGTGATTTGATGTTGTTGTGAGCGTTCTGAAGTTTTGAACAAATTTTAACGATGTCATGGGAGGTGTTTGTACAATTGGTTTAAAGTTCCGAGAGTTCCGGTCGGTTCCGGGTAGGTTCCGGGATGTTTTAGGCCGAAAATCATAGCTGTAGCAGGTCCAGAAGGGTGGTTGCAGGCCTCGGAACTTACCCGCGCAGTCCTCACAAAAAGGAGTGCAGCCACAGTATGTGCTGTGCGGACCGCACAAAAAGAAGTGCGGTCGCGGTAGATGCTGTGCGAATCGCACAAAATGCTGTGCGGCCGCAGTGGGGAACTTTTCACTGGTCCTACTTAGGAAGCTCATATCTTTTGATTTACAAGGTATTTTGAGATTATTTAAAAACGAAAGTTATAGCACTTCTTGTCTAGTTTCCAGAAAGGTAAAGGTATCGCCATTTGGACATTTGTAGAGAAAGTTATGGCCAAAATACTAAAACCTGTCACTGCAGAGGAAAGTTGTGCGGCCGCGGTTGTTTTTGTGCGGACCGCACTGGTTTTGTGTGGACCGCAGTCAATTTTGTGCGGTCCGCGGAGGTAGAGATCTGTGGGGTACTCTATAAATATGAAGTTTTGGGTTTTATTTGATATTTTGACCTAGAGAGCTCGGATTTTGGCGATTTTTCGAAGATTTTTCAAGAAATTCATCGGGATAAGTGATTCTAACTCAGATTTGACTAGAGTACATGAATCTATCATTGAATTCATCATTTAATT
The DNA here is from genome assembly GCF_000393655.2 of Nicotiana sylvestris. NCBI lineage: Eukaryota > Viridiplantae > Streptophyta > Magnoliopsida > Solanales > Solanaceae > Nicotiana > Nicotiana sylvestris. The sequence goes on along the minus strand of NC_091057.1, from coordinate 56,735,952 downwards.
CGTGATTTGGGATGGAATTTGGGAAGAAAATTGTGAAATCTTTCAAAAATATAAAATGATGATTTGAAGGACCAAATGGTATCGGAATTGGATAATTTTCGTATGGATAGACTCGTGAGAGTATAAGGATTCTAGTTTTGTGAATTTTGTCAAATTCCGAGATGTGGGCCCGGGGGTCGAGTTTGACCAATTTCTGGAATTTTGTGGTAATTCGATTGTTTTCGCTTGCGCTTTGTTCTCTTAGCATATTGTGACATATTCGTTCTAATTTTTGTTAGATTCGACGCGCGTGGAGGCCAATTCGAGGGGCAACGGCATCGCTAGCTAGAGAATTAGACGGTTCGAGGTGAGTAATGATTGTAAATGATGTCCTGAGGGTTTGAAACCCCGGATTGCACATCGTAGTGCTATATTGAGGTGAGACACGCGCTTGATGATGAGCGTGGGGTCGTGTACTATTGGGGATTGTGACTTGGTCCATCTCGATTGATGATTTTACCGCGTATTTGACTGAAACTTATTAGTCATCATCATGATTTGGGCTAAGCCATATTTGGGCTTCGTGCCAACTATTTGAACCATGCTGGGATTTTTATCATTGTTCTCCTTACTGTTTTGACTTATTATTTGAACTCAGTCCTGTTGATATCTACTGTTTACAAACTTAGCCATTTTTACTCAGATTTGAAAACTTAAATGATATTTCTAAATGATGTTTTGGGCTGAGAACTACTGTTTTACTAATGCCCGAAGGGCATGTGATGATTTTTTGACTGAGTGCGGCCGAGGGCCAAATGTGAGGATACACTGAGTGATATGAGGCTGAGGGCCTGAGATACATTATATGCCACGAGGTGGCTTGAGTGATGTGAGGCCGAGTGCCGAGAGATGATGCCACGAGGTGGCTTGATATAGCGCTTGGTCCGTAAGGGGCCCCTCCGGACTCTGCACACCCACAGTGAGTGCGTGAACCCATTGTGATCTGAGAGTGAGCCCGAGGGGTTGATACTATTCTGAGAGTGAGCCCGAGGGGCTGATACTGTTCTGAGAGTTAGCCCGAGGGGCTGATATTGTTCTGAGAGTGAGCCCGAGGGACTGGTATTGTTCTGAGTTGTTGCCCAAGGGGCTGGTACTGTTCTGAGTTATTTCCCGAGGGGTAAATTTCTATTTATTAATTACTTGCCAAATTACTTGTTTTACTGGTTGAAAAAGGAAGTTTACTTGATATTTCACTGATTTACTATTTTAAGTGATTTTACTGTTTCGGTATAGATTGCTTTGTGTTTTCACGTGTTTTCTTGCTTTCAGCCATTATTTATATTTATTACTCACTGAGTTGGAGTACTCACTTTACTCCCTGCACCCCTGTGTGCAGATTCAGGCGCAACAGGTCCTGCTCCTGAGTGTTGATCCCTCCAGTCCAAGCGGTGTTTCGGAGACTACGAGGTAGTTGTTGGAGTCCGCAGCCCCCGTGTCTCCCTTATCTTATTACTTTTATGTTCTTCAAACACTTGTACCAGATATTGTATTTAGTACACTCGTATCAGGATCCTTAGTTGCTCATGACTTATGACACCCCTATTAGGGCTGTGTCGGGTTGGATTTCCGCTTTGTTATCTCTATTTCCGCTAATTGTGCTATTAAATCATGTTTGAATCATTCTTATGTTGTTTAACTGCTTAAAAGGACGAATTGGGTTATACTGGCTGGCCTTGTCTTCACAAGAGGCGCCATTACGACCGGGTTCAGGATTAGGGATGTGACACATCTTATGTTTCCTCTTTACATCCCTTAAAGAATTTTGTACTTCTGATCTCCTAAAGGTAACCAGCTCAAGGGCCACTTATGGTCAGAGTTTGGATGATCACTCCCTCACTTGTGGATTGTCGTCCGAAAACAAACTCGGGTGGCCTAAACCTGGGGCATAAGACCTATTAGGCAACCCCCGAATTTTAAAGGCCACGACCATCTCCCACTCGGGGACTGCCGTCCAAAAACAAACTCGAACAGACCGAGCTATTAAACATCGGGTGCATAAGATCTATTAGGCAACCCCCAAATTTTAAAGGCCACGGCCATACCCACTCGGAGACTGATATCTTTGGCAATTCTGGATAACTCGGAAAAGCAAGCCCACTGGGTGACGCCCAAACTAAAAGGCTACGGCCATATTAACACAACTCGGAGACGTCCGAGAACTATAACAAAATATAGGCCTTCAAAAAAGAAAAAATTTCATAACCAGTTCTAAAGGCTACCCTAGGAAAACTATAATCTTAATTACTTACTTTGGGAGAAAGTTTTCGGTAACATCGAACCCCCAAGACGCCTCAAAATAGAATAATATAAAGGCGAGGTTTGTTTGAGCTTTCGAACATAACCTAAGTTAATTTATTATAAGGCATTCCGACCTTTGTGAATACAAGTAATAAAACAAAGGGAAAATTTGAAAGCTGAAAGGGAAAGAAAACCTTATATATTTACCCAATAATCTTTTTACAAAGGCACGAATGGCCTAATACAAAAATCTACAATGGCTGAAACGCCCTCAAAAAGATTAAAAAAATAAAAAATAAAAACATATAAAGGCCTAAGTGGCCTGGTCCTTATCGGAAGTAGCATCTTCATCTTCGGGATCTTCCCCGCCTTCAGACTCGCTTAAGCTCTCGGAATCTTTCTCGAGAAAAGCCAGCTTTTGGGCCCTGGCTTCACATGCTTTGGCAATTTCGATTTCAGCCAGTATGTCAAAGTTCTGACCATGGACTCCCTCGATGGCTTCCCTTCGAGCTTGCCACCTTGCATGCTCCACTATACTTTTAGTTTGCGCTTGAATCACCTCGACATCAACCTTGTACTAGTCCACTTTAGCATCAACCTCGGTCTTGGCCACTACCACCTCTGATTTGGCTGCATCGAGTTCCTTGGTCAGATTCTCTTTACCAGAAATAGCCGAGTTCAATTTAGATTGGAGCTCCACAATTTCTGGGCCTGCACTGAGGATTTCTCTTTTGCATCCCAGAGCTGGGCCTCGGCCGACGCCTGTTGTGCTTGGATAGCTTCCTTTTCCGAGGCTAAGAGGTCCATATATTTCTTTCACTCTTCGGCCTCAGCTTCTATCATGTCTACCTGCGTCTGGAGTTGCCCTATCTGTTCAAGCCTCTGTCGAACCTGCAGGATTGGATCATTAGCCATTATGTCCAATTCGTCATCACTATCGTGAAGTACTCAATTTACCTGCTCAGCCATCTCGGCATGCTCCCTTTGAGCCGCTTCCAGCTCGTCCCGAAGCTTCTCACTAAGAAGCTTGTAGGTCTCCCTCTTCTCGGTAAGCTCCCGAACCTTAGCCTCGTGATGGGTTAACTCCTCCCGATATTGGAGGAAAGTCTCATGGTGCAGTACCGAGGCCTGCAAGCATAAAGGAAGGTGTTATGATTATTTACAACTTTATGTTTAAAATACATAACAAAAAAGACACTCGAAGTTGCCTGATTCAATGCTTGTTGAGCTTCATTGAATAGGCAGGGCATTTCCACCTTGTCCATAACGACCTGGTCCTCTTCGGCCACCAAACATCGAAGATAGCTAGAAACCCCCACGGGGGCAAAGAAAACTCGAGAATCCTCTGGGATAGAGAAAACTATTGACTGCTTTCGGTCAGAATCAACACTTGGGGTTGAGAACTAGTCCATTAATTTTAGGCTCGAGGAGGATCCACTAGCTCCCGACACTGGTACCTTCTTTGGCACCGGTAAGTCTCCGAACCCGGTGATGTCCTCCGAGGGGCTAGATTCTAAGCCATCTAAGTTGTTGATGTCTGCCACCCCCTAAAACCCCTCATGAGAATGACTTTCTAGCATACCAGCCACATTGATCATAAAGTCAGAGAACAGAGGAGAACTAGTAAGGCCAATCGCCCCAAGCGCATCTTTCGGGTACTTTTCTTTACTTGTGGAGTATCAACCCTGGTCTCCCTCTCGACCCCCTAGCTTGGGGCGGAGTGGCCTCACCCCCTTCTAGTTCGAGAGCTTTATCTAATGATCTCTCATCGACCTCCTTATGTCGATACGGTTCAATTTCAGCACCTGCCGGTTCGGAAGCCCCTTGTATCATGACACCTGCCCCCATGCGGGCCACCAACTTGGATTTCTCTTTTTCTTCTTTGGACTCATCCCTTAGCAGGTGGACTGATTCTGAAGGTAGAGTGCCGGTGCTTCTCTTGGGTTTGCGTGTTGGCCTCCTCTTTGGTTTTTTCTTCTCCGAGTTCGGAGATCTCGGGGGCATTTTCCTTTTCTCTTCATCACTATGCCTCGGAGCAGGGGACTCGAGAGGCATATCCTCATTACTAGATGGAGGCCTCATAGCAACATCTTTATGGAGACCTACAAAAGAAAACAGAACCAATAAGAATTCTACGGTGCAAGGAGAAAATCAAACATAATTAAATTAGAAAAGAGAACTTACCATGATTACGGGATTCCTATCGACCCTTCGATAGTTTTCACAATGCGCTCGGAATATGGTCTCTGTGACACACGGTCCTCGACCCACTCCTTGAGTCGAGGAACTGTATCCGTCATCCGAGCCACAGCTGTACCATAAAAAATCGATAAGAAGGGAGGGGAGGGGAGAAACAATAAATAAAATCTTTAAGGCAAAGTTATACTTACACTTTATGTTCCATTTCTCGGGAAATGGCATGTCCTCAGCGGGGATCAAGTCTGAGGTCCTCACTCGAACGAATTGGCCCATCCAGCATCGGTTCCGATCGTCATCTATACTCGAGAATGGGGCCCACCTGGCCCACTAAGCAAGTTTCATTAATCCCCCTCGATAGAGTCAGGGACTGTACAGGTGCATAAAATGATCGAGGATAAAGGGACACCCCTCGATTCTATTTACAAAAAAACAAAGAAGAATCACTATCCTCCAAAAGGAGGGGTGAATTGGCCAAGGGTCACCTCGTACCTCTTACAAAAGGCAATAATGACCGGGTCTAAGGGACACAACGTGAAGGAGTAAGTGTAAACACTTAAAAGACCCTCCACGTGGGTAGTAATTGCTTCCTCATGTGAAGTCACCACCACATGCTTATCGGCCCAGTTGCAATCCTTTATGAACTCAAAGAGGAGATCACCGGTGATAGAATATATATATCTCGAGACCGGCTCGCAGCGACCCGGTACCGAGGAAGTTTTTTTGACCTTGAAATCAGCATCGGTAGAGCACCATCTCGGGAACGAACTCTTCAGGGAGTGGTTCTGTCACGATCCAAAAACCACTAGTTGTGATGGCACCTAACTCGATCCGCTAAGTAAGCCTACTAGTAGAAAAATACAACTAGACTGAGATTTTAGGGGAAAAAGAGAATAAATAACTGATCGTTTACAAATTTATCCAAGAGCTGGTAGTACGATTCACGAGCTTCTAAGATTTTGAAAGTTCAAAACTGATACAAATAAATACACGTTTTGTTTGAAGGTTACTTAAACAGATTAGCAATAATCTAGACTATCAAGGACAAGTGGTAGATATAACCAAACGCACGAACATCTTCTGAATCAGCACCTGACATCACCAGTAGCTTTACTCCAAAATCTGCACGGAACGTGCAGAAGTGCAGTATCAATATAACTGACCAGATGTACTGGTAAATATTTTGTCTAACCTCGTCAAAGTAGTGATGATGCTTTTAGTTAAAAAGATGCTTATTGCTATAACCTGTACAATAGATTAATAGTAAAGTAGTTCAAAGTATAATGGATAAAAGTATCATATACAACTCGGCGAGACAGTCAATAATTACTAAAAAGAACCATAGTAGAATATTTACGATCTTTCCTGATATGATATATATGTCCAAAATGTCAAAATGTCAAATCACATGGCATAGTAACACCCTTCGTGCTTTTATCTCATCCCCACCATGTATAAATAAATTAATGTAACAATTCAATTAGCAAAGCAACACCTTTTGTGCATTCAACTCATCTTTTCAAATGATCGTATAACATAGCCAACCATATCACAGGAACACAATAATAGGAATTACTAAGTAGGAAATATGCAAGTAACGACGGTGTGCAAGGATGCACATGTGGGTCACAGTAAAGGACTAAGTGGAAAACACGTGAGTAATAACAACAAATGGAAAATAAGAAATATCAACTTTAATAACTAGCATATTAGAGGCCTAAGTACAAATATAACAATTAAGACGGAAATACATGATCTTTACAAGTTAACAAGTAAGTGCATGAATGGCTAGCATGATGGAAGGCTTAAACTAAAGTGCAACATAATAGATACAACATGAGTATAATTATAAAAGTAGGAAATAGGCACGGTATTCGCAAGTTAAGCAAGTAAAAGACATGGACAATGCAACAACAATGGAGATAAAGGTCAAGTACATGACAATAACAATAAGTCACACAAAATATGTAAATACAATAATAACAGCTCAAAGTAAGGGCACAAACGTATACACAGGAAACAGATATCACATCTAATGCATGTCCCTCATCCTCACCTGCACGGAAACACCCTTCGTGCCATGACCTCCACAATAACATACAAGCATAACAGTATAAATGAAATGGAACGGTATCACCCTTCATGCATTTACTCTCAAATGATATAGAACGGCATCACCCTTCGTGCTTTTACTCTAAATAATATGGCACGACATCACCCTTCATGCTTTTACTCTCAATAATGTGGCACGACATCACCCTTCGTGCTTTTACTCTCAATAATGTGGCACGGCATCACCCTTCGTGCTTTTACTCTCAATAATGTGGCACGGCATCACCCTTCGTGTTTTACACTCTTCCTTACCAAACATTTATATAACAACAACAAACAAGACAACAGTCACACCTCCTTTTTACAGCCTTGAAAGGGGTGTAAGGGAGTTTTTTCAATTAAAGCGAAAATCAAAATGGGATTATTTTATTTAGAAATCAGAGTCACCACTTGGGATAATTTATGGTGTCCCAAGTTACCGGTTTAAAATCTCGAATCGAGGAAGTTTGACTCTGTTTTACAGTCCGCGAAATATAGAAAAGGAATTTTGTTAACCCGAGAGAAGGTGTTAGGCATTCCCGGGTTTTGTGGTTTTAGCACCGTCGCTCAATTATTAATATTGGCCTAATTATCTGATTAATTACATATTTTATACTTACTGTGCATTTTTATTCCTTTTAACCACTTTTAGTAATCCAATTGTTATACAACTAATTATTTGATTACACGTTGCGAATCATGTCACGGGAACCGCACCCACGATCCATAATATGTTTATTTTATTAACAAGATTAAATTGTGGTTGGGTCACATAAATATACCCCCTGATTTAGAAATTAAGTGTCACAACTACGTCACGGGAACTGTACCCATAACTATGATAATTTATTTAATTAAACGCGCCTAAAGCAATCTACAAGAGTTCAAGGCATTTTCCGCACTAGTTAAGATATCGACGTGAGGGCCATAGACTAGGTGATTGGATGGCACACCTCAATTTTGTTAAAGGGAAAAGCATTCAACTAAGAGAACTACAGATAGTAAAAAAGAACTAATTTAAAATTAAGTATCACAACCACGCCATGGAAAACATACCTGTAGTTATGATGAATTAATTATGTGCCTAAGGTAAACTACGAGGGGCTACATTTGAAACTGAATTTGGAACTGTAAAGGGCTGCCAATTACAAACCTTTATGAAGAGGTCGATTAGGCCCTTAAGTGTTGAGAAAGACGGGGCCCGAACATTAGGCCTAGCATTTATTTAAAAGTATTTATACTGAAAAGAAGATAACCACAGGTGGAATGCTGGGCCTCACATTACTGAAAGCTAAGTGACGAATGAAAATATTGAAGGCATTTGGGCTCATCATTAGGCCCATACGCGATGGCAAAGTAGAACCCTACATTTCGAGCCTATCTCATACGGAGTGCCCAATTGGGCCAAAGCCAGGCCCAATCACTACCAAGGCATGCTAAATCTCTACACCTAATCTACAATTGCATACATCTTTTGAATTAATAATACATATCCTTACCAAATAACAAATAAATCAACTCATACAAGATGAGCGATAAAAAATAATTTATACAAAAAAAACCCAAATTGTATCAGTTTAGTAGCCCTAGGATCTAGCTAAATCAATAATTAATCTCCACAAAATATGCTGATCCTCCGTTAATGCAGCTACTCCAGTCCATGAAATTTGGTAACTCAAAGGAATCTTGGATTTGCAAGGCTAGCTACAGAGCTAGCTTGCAAATCTACAACCACATTGTCACAAATGAAAACAAAGGTAATAAGGTGTTAGAAAGAGTAGCATTCCATGATTTTAACACACATCCAAACTCAAGGAAGACACATGGCAAACAACTTCTTCTAAAATTATTTCAAAGAAACTAACGAAGGTTTACTGACTTTCCCACCCTACAAATCTACAGCAACAAACAAACTAGGGAATATAGCAATTCCAAAAAATATCAGAAGTTAAATTACAATGTTGCATATAAGTTTATGTTATTATCATGTTCGTACCCTTGTTTAAACTACTATTAGCGTTCACAGCAAACCCCATCCTTTCAGATCCATGAATGTGATTAATTCACACTAATCAAACTTGACTCATTTACAAATCGAACTTGTGCTGACTTGTTTAACATTCAATCAAAGAAACTATACCTTAATTAAAATTAAATAGCCCAAACATTAATTACAGCTGATGTAGGATTCATGCACTATGATATGCAATAAAACAGCAGATAGTCATAATAATAAACAATAAAACATACACATTTGCTACACAAATTGGACAGAGGCATAGCTAAAACAGACCATATCTTTTAATCTATATTTCAGGGAAAAACTTGACAAGAGGTAGATTACATACCTATCAACAAAGATTAACAAGAAAGGTGATCCAAGTAACAGCTAGACTTGAAAGAAAATAAAGCTTGGATTGAACAAGAGACAACCAGCAATGATCAGCAGCCCATGAGGTTATGATTTCACAGTTTCTCAACCCAGAGAATACCAAAGAAAGCAGTACAAATCTGAAACCAGTTTTATAGAAGCCCTTCTCCTAATATTCCCTTTTTGTTTTCTGTTTTTTTGTTGCCTTTTTTCAGTCCCCCTTTTATGAAGAAGTGTTACCCTTTTAATAAGGTCTCAAGTGTGTGCCCTAGTGAGGAATAAAAATTATTCACTAAAGAAAATTAGAGAATCTGTCAGCCCCTAAAGGCATCTTCCTAACCGAAATGGGACAGCTGGAAGCCTCTTATTGGTTCCAGCATTTTGTGCTGGCCCAATTTATGAAGCCTCTTGTTTCATACCCTTCCAAGACCCCTTAAGTTTTTATTTGTTCAACTAGACCCCCCATGACTTCAATTTATTCACAAAATAGAACCAACAAACAAAACCAAACTGGCACAAATCAAAAATTAAAAAGTCCTAAATATTTGTGCAATTAAGTCTTAAATTAATCCCAACCCTAACTGATTTTGTTATGAATCAATTTGAAAAGAAGCAGGAATAGAAATCAACAAAAAACTGCTAAGGCTGACTAATCCAGCCATTGAGATAAAAATTCAAACAAATTTTAATAAACACATGAAACTAACCTAAATTAATTTAAAACAGGAATCATGCAAGATAAGACAGTGATGAAAAGACGAACAGTGAGAGTCCTTACCCCAAATCTGACCTAAGAAAAATAAAGATGATGAACTTCGGCATCTGGATGGAAACGATGAACTCTGACCGAAATCCGACGAGTCTAACCCCAATCCGGTGGTCTCGAAATGACTAACAACTATCGTCAAATGATTGCTCTTGTAGAGAGAAATCTATTAACGTAAGTTTTTAGTTAAAACGAGACGGATTTATGTGAAGAAAATCGGAAAAGAAAAATTAGGGCTTTTTTGAAATCCCTAGATCTGAAATTAAGAGCAATTTGTTTTATTTTTTGGGAAATTAACGGTGGCTTAGTGGTGAGGTGGGCGTGAATAGTATGGGGTGTGGATTTGGGCAGATTTGGAGGTCGTTTGGTGGTGTTAGAGTGGCGGTCGGTTGACAGAGGTTTTAGGGGCGGCTAAGGTTCAACGAGATGAGAGAGGGAGACGAAGTGAGAAGTGAATTAAGGTTTGAGGGAATTGTGTTAGGACAATTAAATATAAAGTTGGTGCCAAGTTCACAGTCGTTGGATCTCACAAGATCAACGGCTGTGAAGAACAAAGACGAAAATTGGGTCGTTTGGTGGTGGGGAAACCTGGACCGGGTAGGCCGATCATGGGTTGGGTCTGGGTCGTAGAGGACTTGGGTCTAGCCTGGCCCAAATTTAATTCTACAAACAGTCTTTTTTTCCCAATTACCCTTTCCTTTTGCTCTTGTTTTTTTTCTTTAATTAATAAAATACTAAAATTAAAATCTTAAATTATCTAACTTGTAAAATTATACTAATTATCTAATTAAAATAATTATAAAGATTATTTGATCCTAAATAAAAAAGAAAAATCACTAATCAAAAAATAAAAAGGTAAAATATAAACATGAGCCATTTTTTTTATTTTCATTTTAAATAAAAAAATTAATTAATCTTAAAATATTAAAAAAAAAATCTAAATGTAATACATGATATTTTTTGTATTTTTTCATGATTTTAATAAAAGTTAACATGCACAGAAAATGTAAACAATTAACACAAATTCCTACAGAAATCTTATAAAATTGCAAACAATTGGGAGAAATTTATTTCTTCAATTTGTAGGAGTTTCACATAGGGCAAAAATTACATGCTCACAGTTGCCCTTCTTTGCTTGAAAACATGTAGAGTTTTCGGGCAAAGATAAAGTGAGCGGATACGAGCGATTTTTGCCCGTTTGAATACTCCGTGGGGAGCATTTTTTGAAAGATCTGATCGAACCTTGCTTCCGAGATTTCCTACATATCCTTGGCTATAAAGGAATTAGGTCAGTGTAGTTCGAGAAATTTTGGTAGTTGGGACTACCGAGAAGCTGTGATTTCACTATTGTTGTTGCTGCTACTACTTGCTGGACTCCTTATTACACCGAGACGAAATAAAAAGAAGCTAGGCTAAACTATGATCTATGAATTACATAAATCCTATCTACCATCTTTAAACTTGGTCTTGCCGCTTCTACAGTTCTGTTGTGCATCTTGAACTGTTGACCTGCACTCGCGAGGCGAATTTATGTTGTTGCTAACTTGAATTGAATTCTGAAATGAGTTCCCTTGTTTTCTAGGTGGGTGCCTGAATGCCGAACTTAAACTGTATTTCCTTGTTCTCCAGGTGGGCGCCTGATCACCAAAACTTGAAGTGTATTCCCTTGTTCTCCAGATGGGTGCCTGATTGTCAGAACTTGAATTGTATTCCCTTGTTCTCCAAGTGAGCACCTGATTACAAAAACTTGAATTATATTCCCTTGTTCTTCAGGTGGGCGCCTGATTGCAAAAACTTGAACGGTATTCCCTTGTTCTCTAGGTGGGCGCCAGATTACCAAAACTTGAATTGTATTCCCTTGTTCTCCAAGTGGGCGCCTGATTGCCTAAACCTTGAACTGTATTCCCTTGTACTCCAGGTGGGCGCCTGATTTCCAAAACTTGACTGTATTCCCTTGTTCTCCAGGTGGGCGCCTGATTGCCAAAACTTGAACTGTATTCCCTTGTTCTCCAGGTGGGCGCCTGATTGCCAAAACTTGAACTGTATTCTCTTGTTCTCCAGGTGGGCGCCTAATTACCAAAAACTTGAACTATATTCCCTTATTCTCCAGGTGGGCGCCTGATTACCAAAACTTGAACTGTATTCCCTTGTTCTCCAAGTGGGCACCTGATTGCCAAAACTTGCACTGTATTCCCTTGTTTTCTAGGTGGGTGTCTGATTCCCTTGTTTTCAGGTGGGCGCCTGCCATTACAACAAAACAGACAAAACAAAAGAAAATTTTTCTTCCCCAGTTTGGTATCTGGGCACATATGTGAGTGTTAATCGAATCATGTTACCCAAAAGAGCTCTAAGAATTTAAAAGCTAAATTCCATTATCCAGGAGGGCCCTGAAAATTTAAAATTAAATCTCATCTTAAGAGGGAAAACTTCAAAGCTCAATTATATTTCCTAAAGGTGGAACTTACGCTAAATCTTGTTATATATGAAGGTCTTAAAATTTAACTAAATCCCATTATCCGGGAGGGTCCTGACAACTTTTAAAATTAAATCCCATTATCTAGGAGGGCCCTGAAAATTTTAAATTTAAATCCCATTATCTAGGAGGGTTCTAAAAATTTACGGTCGAACCTGTCTGGCACATGCTTTCCTCACGGAGGGTTCCTCCGGAATAAACGAATCCTGCCCCTGTTTCAATAAAAGAACATCTTATCAGTATGAAAATATGGTGGTTAGTTTGCGGCATTCTTGTTGAAGGTGACCTTTCCACTACCATGCTTTGTTCCGATTAGTTGCTTCGGACTGACAAAGAATTGTTTGACCTTCTTATTGAACCTCAACCACAGGACCCCAAATGACCCGAGTGCCCTACACTCAACCTGCTGTTTTACATTTTTGTTCTTCCAATTTGAACTCTGTATTTTCCCCAAAATTCACGAAACCACCCGACCACTTGAACTTCCACTAACACCTTATTTTCCATTTTGCATCATGCTATTTCTGGTAAGCTTTGGCCGCACTTTGCCTTGTGCAATTTGGAAGTTGGTAATAAGCTTTGAAATCCTTTCTTATTTGCTTAACAAGGCTAGTATTGGAAAAGCCTTAGAGAAGTAAACCCAAAAGAAAATGAAATGTAATGACTTCGAAAGTTAGGAATAAAGAAGAAAATTCGAAACAGAATGACTGTTTGAGGAAGAAAAGGAAAAGAAACTTATATGAGTGAGGTAGCTGGCACCAATAATCATGACATGCATTTCAGATTAATCAACCTAGCTCATTCAACCAATCACATTTCAGTCTTCATACTTTATGCCCCGGAGTTTCCATAATCCAATCTCTCTGCAAAGTCACTAACCATATTCGGCTTGTCGCGCCCTGAAGGGTTTTCACCAACAAACCTCTCTCGTTTGTTCATCTCTCAACTCACTGTCGCCCTATGGTGCTCGTGAGGGTTTTCACCAATAAGACTCTCTCATTTTAATTTCTCTCAACTTTCATCGCCCTACAGTGCCCGTGAGGGTTTTCACCAATAGGACTCTCTCATTTATTACTTTCCTTGTGTAGAACGATGTGTTGCTCCTGATGTGAACCATACCTCTATCTCGCTTGACTTGGCATTCTCAAAGACTGATCAGAAAGTCTTTCTTTGGACCACAATATAGGCTTTGGATAGGGTTAGAAAGAAAGGATATTATAAAAGCTCGAAACAACTTGAATGGATTCAGAATTACAACTTTTGGAATCAAATCTTTTACGAAACCACAACTTCTGCCCTAGTTTATTGACCTGGGGAACTTTGAATTTTTATTTTCATGGGACTGAACCGTGAGGCTGCCTACGTATCCTTAAAAGGAATCAGGTTGAGTGTAGTTCATGACATAGGAATTGCTTTATTTTTGTTACTTGTCTTTTCTTTTTCTTTTTCTTTTCTCTTTTTTTTCTTCTTTTTCTTCTCTCTTTTTTCTCTTTCTTTTGCTTTACTTATTTTTTTCAATTTCTTTTTTCTCTTTTTCTCTTCTCTTTTTCTTCTTTTTCCCTCTTTATTTACCTTCTGTATATGTGTTTCTGAACTTTGCTACTGATTCCAAAAGAGGGGTATGAAAGAAAATAAATAAGGCTCAAAGGGGTAACAAAGGATAAAGTGTTTAGATAGCAGAATAAAATACTTTCGTCATTCCAATCTTCAAAACATGCCAAGTACAAACAACAATTAAACAAACCAAAGAAATCATACATAATATCTTTTGACTGCATCGGAATTGATAGTTATATCTACACATTTGCCTTATATATCTATCAATTACAAAGCACCATTGGACAACACTCTTGTTACAATGAACGGCCCCTGCCAGTTTAGGGCAAATTTGCCTTTAGCTTCAGCCTGATGTGGAAGGATACGTTTTAATACTTGCTGACCCACTTCAAATTTTCGGGGATGCACCTTCTTGTTGTATGCTCTTGCCAGTCTCTTTTGATACAACTGGCCATGACACACTACTGATAGTCGTTTCTCATCAATCAGACTTAATTGTTCCAAACGGGTTTTGAGTCACCCATCATCATCAATTTCGGCTTCAGCAACAATCCGAAGGGATTGAATTTCAACTTCCGCAGGTATCACTGCTTCAATTCCATATACCAACAAATAAGGAGTTGCACCTACTGAAGTGCGAATAGTAGTGCGGTAACCCAGCAAAGCAAAGGGCAACTTTTCATGCCATTGCCTAGAACCTTGCACCATTTTTCGAAGTATCTTCTTTATGTTCTTGTTGGCTGCCTCAACCGCTCCATTTGCCTTGGGGAGATACGGAGTGGAATTTCGATGCATAATCTTGAACTGCTGACATACTTCTTTCATCAAAGGACTACTAAGATTAGAGCCATTATCCGTGATGATTACCTTTGGAATTCTGAACCGACAAATGATGTTCGAGTGACCAAAGTCAACCACTTCCTTCTTGGTCAGAGATTTGAAAGTCATAGCTTCATCTCACTTAGTGAAATAATTGGCAATGGAAAGTTATCCTTTGGACTTGTTTTGTTAAGATCGTGGTAATCAATGCACATCCTGGTCTTACCATCCTTCTTTGGCACTAGCACAACATTAGCTAACCAAGTGGGGTATCGCGTGACTTAAATGACCTTTGCGTCCAACTGCTTTGTGATTTCTTCCTTGATCTTCACTCTCATGTCAGTTTTGAAATTTCTTAACTTCTGCTTGACGGGAGGAAATGTCGGGCTAGTGGGCAATTTGTGAACCACCAAGTCAGTACTTAGACCCGACATGTCGTCATATGACCATGCAAAAATGTCTTTATATTCAAACAGTGCTTTGATTATTTCCTCCCTGATTTTTGGTTCCAAGTGTACACTTATCTTGGTTTCCCTGATATTATCTGGACCTTCTAAATTGATTGCTTCAGTTTCATTCAAATTAGGCTTGGGTTTTTCTTCAAAGTGACTTAGCTCTTTACTAATTTCCTCAAATGCTTCCTCTTTATCATATTCTATTTCATCATCACACTCTATTTCTTGGATTATTATTTCAGAGTTAGATTGGCTTTTAAGACTTCGCTGAAGATTCCTCATACATGTCATGTCATTAAAACCATTATAAAAAGAACTGTACAAAGAAAGAAAAGAAAATAACACTATTAGGAGTAATGGAAAAGGGAAATTGCATTTCATTTAAAACTAAAGGATAAAAGTGTTTGTACATCAAAACAGACGGAAAATAAAAATCTAAATTACAACCCTGGAATAATCCAGATAACTGAAAGGAAAATAAAGCAAACTACCAAAACTCCTTCCGGGTAGGGAGAGTAGTGGTATCCTAATTGTTAAGCTTCACTTTTGGCCCAATAAACTGCACATCCGCTTTGCTGGAATCTTCCCCAGTTTCTACCATGTTCACCTCATCAAATAGACTCTGGAACCTTTTAACCAATTCCTCATCAAAATCAACCACAGGCTTTAGAACTGTTGTCACTAGATGTTTCACGACCACCGCCTTGATGAAAGACCTGGAGAGATGTGGGACTGGCTTAGGGAGCGACCATGCCTTCTTTTTCAGTTTTCTAGCCTTCTTCACATCATCCCTATAGGCTTGAACCCCAGACCAAATGTACCCAGATTTTCACGCAAAGACACTAGCTGCACGATACCTTGCAAAGATGCACCCAAACCCTTGCCTGGCATAAAACCATTTTTCAACATCTCAGCTGCTACACTAGTTGCACGATACCTTGCAAAGATGCACCCAGACCCTTGCCCGGCATAAAACCATTTTTCAACATTTTAGCTGCTACCATGACGGTTGTAGAAGCTAGCTTTGGACCTAGAATGTATTCCCCTTTCGGAATCTTTTCAACCGACACTATTTCGGAAACTTTATAAACCCACGGCCCCTTATCTTCTTCAGCTTCAATAAACGGGATGTAGGTGTCATTGAAAGCACATAAGTTCTCATTGCCATGCACAATGATTTCTTGTCTATCCCACTCGAACCTCACCATCTAGTGTAGAGAAGACGAAACTGCCTTGGCAACATGTATCCAAGGCCCACCCAACAACAAATTGTAAGAAACGGCCACATCCAATACCTGGAACTCCATGGTAAATTCAACTGGTCCTATTGTCAACTCGAGCATGATGTCGCCAATAGAGTCTTTTCCCCCTCCGTCAAAACCTCGAACACATATATTGGTCTTGTGAATCCTCTTATCATCGACTTTTAACTTGTTCAGAGTAAAGAAAGGGCAGATGTTTGCACTGAAACCATTATGAACTAACACCATTGTGACCACAGAATCTTCGCATTTCACTGTGAGATAGAGGGCTCGATTATGTTCCGTACCCTACAGAGGCAAATCATCATCCGAGAATGTGATCATATTAGACTCCAATATCTTATTGGCAATCTTCTCCAAATGGTTCACTGTGATTTTGTCGGGGACATGAGCTTCATTCAAAATCTTTATCA
This sequence comes from Nicotiana sylvestris, assembly GCF_000393655.2. Taxonomy (NCBI): domain Eukaryota; kingdom Viridiplantae; phylum Streptophyta; class Magnoliopsida; order Solanales; family Solanaceae; genus Nicotiana; species Nicotiana sylvestris. Next base: position 56,719,272 of record NC_091057.1, on the reverse strand, counting down.
GGGCCCAACGGTGCTCATCTGAATGGATCAACAATGATAACAGGAAAATCTGAGCAGGAGTCTTTCTCAACTGTTCTATGATGGAGTAATCTTGTACCTTCATTTTTCTCAAAAACTCCTCCGCCTCTTCTTCAGTAACCGGTTTCTTCACTAGAACTAGATTGTCTCTGAGTGTTTTAGCTTTCCTTAACTCTTCCGGAGCAAAGCATATCCTCGAATGAGTTAATCCCTGGGCCTCATTAACTTCCTTCCCCTTATAGGTCATTATCACTTGCTCATTGTTCCATGGGACAGTCTTGGTATTAGCTACCAACAGCTAGGTCACAGGTTTGATAATGATATGGCCTGTGCGAGCACCCTCCACAATTATGACTGGCTTACTTGCTACCCCCTGGCACGACCACCTTTGGATTTTCTTGCTTTGCTACATCATCACTTGGGGACCTCTCTTCAACTACAATAGCTGGCTTGTCATTTGGCATGCTCAACTTATCCGTCGATCCTTCAGCTATCGAAGAGGTTGCCTTTGTGACAACCGGGTCCTTGACTGACTTACTTTCACTAGGTCGGATCATCATGACAGATTGTGAAGGCTTCTTGGGCTTCCTATCCCTGTGCACTATCTCAATCATGTGTGTTTCAGCATGGGCTGGCAATGGATTTTGATTGATGTTGGGTGCTTCTAGGCTCTAGACCACAATCTAGTTCGTATCAATAAGCTCTTGGATGACGTTCTTCAAATGTCAACACTTTTCTGTGTCTTTCCCCGGAGTATCGGAATAGTACACACATCTGAGAGAATAATCCAGGTTCTTTGGAGGGGGTTTGGTAGTTTCGACTCAATTGGACTCAGAACATCCAACTGCCTCAAACTTTGAAATAGGCTGGTATAAGATTCCCCAAGCGGGGTGAAAGCTTTCTTTCGCTGCAACATTTTATTCTTGAATTCTGGCTTGGCCCAAAAATTTGGACCAGCAGGGTTTTGGTATGTTTGTAGAAGTGGGTAAGGGTTCTGTGGAGCTGGTGCATGCCATTGAGGGTGAGGAGGGGGTTGAGCATATGACTGTGCGTGATGAACATGATATTGGGGTGGCTTGACTGAGTACTGAGGCTCTGGTGGTGGGAAGTAGTGTTGGGATGGACTATATGGAGTTCGGGTATAGGTTTAAAGATGGGGTCGAGGTTAGGTGTAGTGGGTAGGAGAATTCCCCGAGCTGTGCCACGATCCTGAGACGACCATAGCGACGTCCTCTTTCTTCTTTTTCCCTAGCACGCCTCCGGTGCCATTCTGGATTGCCTGCATAGTTGCTTTGATGGCAGAGTAGCTCATGATCTTGCTTGATTTGAGCCCTTCCTCTACCATTCCTCCCATTTTTACTACTTCATTGAAAGACTTACCTATGGCCGAGATCAGATGGCCAAAATAAGTAGGCTCCAAAGCCTGAAGAAAGTATTCCACCATTTCATCCTCCTCCATTGGAGGCTTAACCCATGCTGCCTGTTCTCTCTAGTGGAAACCATATTCCATGAAACTTCCACTAGGCTTCTTCTCTATCTTAGTCAAAGACAAATGATCTGGAACAATTTCTATGTCGTATTGGAAATGACAAGCGAATGCTTGGTCCAAATCATCCCAGGTATACCATCTGTTGTGGTCCTGACGAGTGTACCACTCCAATGCCGCGCCACTTACACTCTGGCTAAAGTATGACATTAACAGCTTATCTTTCCCACCGGCTCCTCTCATTTTACTGCAAAATCCTTTTAAGTGGGCCAGGGGATCTCCGTGTCCGTCATACAAATCAAATTTGGGCATTTTGAACCCAATAGGTAGTTGTACGTCAGGGAACAAACACAGATCTTTGTAGGCTACACTCACTTGGCCTCCCAACCCTTGCATATTTCTGAGCGACTATTCTAGGCTTCTCACCTTCCTAAATATCTCCTCCTGTTTCGGGTTTTTAGGTGGTTTCTCAGTCTCAACAGGAAGGTCCAAACGAGGAGTGTAGGAGTAATGATCTGGGGCCTTGAAGGTAGGCTTTGGGGGATAGTACTGATTATCTTGGGTCTGAAATAACAGCTCACTGGAAGATCGATGGAGCGTAGCTGGTGGAGGTGCTACAAAAACAGGGGTAGCTGGTAGAGGGGGGTATGGGGTTGTTTGGTTGGTAGAGCTTGTATGGTTTGGGAAGTGGTGCCATGATAGTGGTGGTAAGGGGTGAAGCTTGGTGCATATTGTGGGGATGAATCAGCAGTGGGAGGTTCTTGGGATTGAGCTAGTAATGGGATGAAAGCAGGGTTGGCGGGGTATGATGGTGGGGGATGCCCTTTAATCCATGCCTGGTACATTTCGGTCATTTAGTGCTTCAACTTATGTAACTCCTCCACCTCTCTCGGTGGATCAATAATGCTTGCGTCCAGTTCTTGGCCAGCCATGATCAACTTGTTTTTAGACCCGGTGTTGTACGGGTGGATTGCCATAATGTTAAATAAACTAACCACCTTCATGTTCTCAATAGCAACAGCAAACTTGTTAGCGTTTAAGATTTAAAAGATAGGCAACCGCACATTTGGGATGCAATGCACCTGAACAGTTAAAAGTTTCTACCATGTATTTGAACGGTTGCATATTTCATCCCGACTTTTAACTAACTCTTCTCATTTTGAGCTTTCTCTTTTTTCTTTTCACTCTAACCCTTCTTTAATCACTATTGGCCTTTTCCGCTTGTTTTTGTTGCTTCCTTTTTATTTTGCACTCATTTTCTCTCTTGTTTTGCCATTATTTCTTTCCACTCAATTTTCTTTTATTTTCTTTTTGTTCTTTTCCCCTTTTTTTCTTCTTTTCATTTTATGGTTATGATAGAGTCCTATGGGTATTGCCTACGTATTATGATGCCGCATGAATCAGATCATTACATAGTTCAGGAGATAAATGTGAAATAAAAGAAAGACATATTTTTTGTTTTTTTCCAAATTTTCATAAAATAAAAAAAAGGATAAAATTATCCCGATTACAATGACTTCCCCTACAGACTTAAACATAAAAAACTAACAAACTCGAAAAGTAGACTAACAAACTCCAAAAGAAACTGAAAATACAGACTCGGAAATGGACTAACAAACTCTAAAGAAACTGAAAATACGGACTCGACCAATAAAAAACAGGAATACATAAGTGCCTCAACTACAGTTCCATGGGCCCACGGGACATCAGTCGGTCTCACCGCGGGCCTATGCGCCATATCTTCTTGGAGGCGGAATAGGTCGCCCATGATCTGTCGGACAAAAATCATAATTGAAGCGAAGAACATGGACCTGGTCATGTCCTCGCATTCGTTGCACTTCATCACAATGTAGTTTGCAATCCTCCTAACCCTCTCCCAGATAATACCCTTCTCTTGTAGCAACCGTCTGATCTATTGAGATCGGGCCCCCAAAACTTGTTCGGCTGTATGATTTTGCTCTTGAAGCTGCTACAAGTCTTTTTTTAGCTGCGACATCAGGGCATAGCAATGTTCTATTTCTACTTTAAAGTCTCTTGTCTGCTTGGTCATTTCGTTCTCAAGGACATTGACCCTTTTCTTCAACCCATGATTCCTTCATCGTACTTTTCCTTCAGCTGTCGAACAAAATTTGCATGTCCCTCTGCATTCTTAGCCAACTTTGTTCGGGCCTTTTCCAGTCCACCCTTGGTCTTTTTCAGATCAAAACCATATTCACCCCACTTTCCTCCTAAGGTTGTCTATAAGCTTCTCATCTTTTGCGCTTCTGGCGTGGTTCTCAACTGCTATTTTCATCTCCTGGATTTGGGCTCATAGGACGTCATTTTCTTTGGCTAACCTTTTCTTTTCACCCTCATCCGCAATGGCTTGCAAACCATTCTCAAATTGAAGATCCCTGACTTGCTTTTCCAACTTGCCTATTGTGGCTCTGTACTTATTTTCCTTGGTCAACCAAGCCCACTGTTCCTGCGACGCTTCAACAAATTCCTAGATGTGAGGCCTTTTGGTTGGCCTTTCAGATTAGGCCCTTGAAGTATTCTTCTTTCTATACCAAGCAAGATAAGCAGGTGAGACCTCGCCTTTAGATAAGTCACGCACTCGGGTGTTTGCTGTCAAATACTGGCACTCGTTCCAAATATGATGAACTGTTTCTTCATGAAATTGACCATCAGAGCTGACTTTGACCGCATAAACACTAAGATCTTCATCCGGGTGCACCACCTGGCATCTTCCCAACTGTCTCATTACCCGGTATAAAGCATAAGGCTAAATGCCTTGAAGGCTCATTAGGAGGAAGTAAGGACCGGTGGCAGGCATATATACAATTTCTTCAACAGGAAGCCAACCCAGTGTCCACTCTATTTGCCCCGCAGTTATGGAGCAAAGGCGGGATACCCAATCTCCAAAACCTTCTAGCAATTTGAACCCCGAGACCCTTGTGTCGAACTCTTCAATGCAACTTTTCCCCGTAGATCCGTAATTCATATATCGAGAGTGGTGACACAGATGCTCAATCATCCACATTTGTAGTAGCAAATTGCACCCCTCGAAAAAATCTACCCCAGCTTTACAAGCCGTGAGAGCTCGGTATATCTCAGATACTATCATAGGGGCGAGGGTGCTCTTGGAATTTGTAATCAAATCATTGACGACTCCAGCTACCCGCAGATCAATATTCTCATCCTTCTGGGGAATCACCACAGACCTAAGAAGGCTACCATGAATGCGAAGCGCCTATGCTTATCCCATTTCGATCGGTTTCCTTTGCTACATATCCCACTTCCCGGGTCGTCGAATCCTCTCACATGCCCGTATCACTGGTATATGAAGCGTAGAGTGGAAAAACCAACCGCCAAATCTGCATACTGGACCCCCTGCTTATTTTCAGCAAATCCAGAAACTTGTGAGGGGTAACATCCCTTAGAGCGACCAGGTACTTATGCCTTAACCCTTCAGTACTTCCCACATAACCGGCTATCTTTTCCAAGGTGGGTGTGAGTTCAAAATCCGAGAAATGTAGGACGTTGTGAGCTGGGTCCCAAAATGTTACCGATGCCCTTATTATGTCTTCTCTAGGCCTGATCTTTAGCAATCCGGTGAGCCCCCCAAATAAAGGTTGACCACATCTCGTCCTTCTTTAACCAAATCTTCTCACCACATGTGTAATTCCAACGGAATCTTGGACATGACATTCATTGGTAAATTTTGACTCGTGCTCATTCTGCACATTTAAATTAAGGCGATTGGTTTCAAGACAAAGTATTCTTATTTGAAAACTGAAAAAAGGCTTATTTTTGCAAAAAAAATAAAATAAATCAGGGCTACTTTTGTGAATATGGCCTTTCATTACTTCGGAATGGAAGTTCTTAGGGTTGTGTTCACTAAATGGCCAAAATTGACAAAGAACCCATCGGTGGCTATTTTTGCAAAGCAGCCTTCCGGCATCCCACTGGGACATTCGGCTATTCAGACAAAAACGGCATCACCCACTTATTTACGACAAGAATGATAAAACTTCATATATTGTTTTTTCAAAATTTTCAAAAAGCGAGGCTGGACCCGATGAGGGTTGCCTATGTATCTCATGTCCGGTGAGAATCAAACCCGTGTAGTTCGGCCAATTTTGACACGACGAGGAAAAACATAAACCAATTTTGGACTAACTCTTTTCTTTCTCGAGAAACCCTTTTATTCTTTTTTTTTCAAAAATTCGGTAGAGTTTCGGGGAATTTCGAACACCATTTTTTTGGGAACGGGTGAAATCCTCTCTCATACCTCAAACTTGGTTTTTCTTTGATTTTCCTACCTAATCCAAAAGCCGGTCAACATGCAAGCCGAAACAAATGAATGCACAAGTAGCACGTAAAAATGCATCAGGTTGGTCATTTATTTTCGGGTACACCTGTCCTAGACGGACCCAACCCCTGTGTTGAGTCCCCAAAGTCAAATGCACATGATGCAAGCAAACGTTCCTACTAGGGATCCGGCATGAGGCTGTGTTATTCTAAGTTTAAAAACTGGGTGTATTGTTCTAAACCTGGCTTACCCGAGCGGACAACTCGAGCAGGGGGGGGAGGGCAGCGTATTGGTAACCAAAAGATCATCCGGCTTTGCAACTTGTCCGAACCTCGTTCTAATTTAGGGTATGAGACTAACAGAAAGAAGTCATGCCAGCGTGCACTTCTAAGAAGATTAGAAGAGAGGGATTTCTTAGCAGTTTATATACAGTTCAGATAATATTAAAGCGCTAAAAAGCAACATTTAGCACATTAGGCTCGAACATGTAAATAAAATCAGATAATAAATAAAGCCAAATATAATAATTATTCTAAGCTCGAATTCTTGAGCCCTGAACCGGAGATTCTGGGTTCTTTTCCCCAACAGAGTCGCCAGAGTTGTCACACCTCCTTTTCACCACCCTGAAAAGGGTATAAGGGAGTTTTTCCAATTAAAGCAACAATCGAAACGGGATTATTTTATTTAGAAATCAGAGTCGCCACTTGGGATAATTTATGGTATCCCAAGTCACCGGTTTAAAATCTCGAATTGAAGAAGTTTGACTCTGTTTTACATTCCGCGAAACACAGAAATCTGGGTAAGGAATTCTGTTAACCCGAGAGAAGGTGTTAGGCATTCCCGGGTTCCGTGGTTTTAGCACGGTTGCTCAATTGTTAATATTGGCCTAATTATCTAATTAATTACATATTTTATACCTATTGTGAATTTTTATTCCTTTTAAAATGCTTATAGTAATCCAATTATTATACAATTAATTATTTGATTACACATTGCGAATCATGTCACGGGAACCATACCCACGATCCATAACATATTTATTTTATTAACAAGATTAAATTGTGGCCGGGTCACATAAATATACCCCCAGATTTAAAAATTAGGTGTCACAACTACGTCACGGGAACCGTACCCATAGCTATGACAATTTATTTAATTAAACACGCCTAAAGCAATCTACGAGAGTTCAAGGCATTTTCACCACTAATTAAGATATCGATGTGAGGGCCATAAACTAGGTGATTGGATGACACACCTCAATTTTGTTAAAGGGAAAAGCATTCCACTAAGAGAACTATGGATACTAAAAATATTAATTTGAAATTAAGTATCACAACCACGCCACAGGAACCATACCCGTAATTATGATGAATTAATTATGTGCCGAAGGTAAATTACAAGGGGTCACATTCGAAACTGAATTTGGAACTGTAAAGGGATGCCAATTACAAACCTTTATGAAGAGGTCGATCAGGCCCTTAAGTGTTGAGAAAGTCTTAGCCCAAACATTACACCTAACATTTATTTAAAAGCATTTATACTGAAAAGAAAATAACCACAGGTGGAATGCTGGGCCTCACATTACTGAAAGCTAAGTGACGAATGAAAATATTGAAGGCATTTGGGCTCATCATTGGGTCCAGATGCGATGGCAAAGTAGAACCCAACATTTCGAGCTTGGCTCATATGGAATGCCCAATTGGGCCAAAGCCAGGCCCAATCACTACCAAGGCATGCTAAATCTCTACACCTAATCAACAATTGCATTATCTTTTAAATTAATAATACCTATCCTTACCAAATAACAAATAAATCAACTCTTACAAGATGAACGATAAAAAATAATTTATAAAAAAACAAATCGTATCAGTTCAATAGACCTAGGATCTACCTAAATCAATAATTAATCTCCACAAAACATGTTGGTCCTCCGTTAATACAGCTACTCCAGTCCATGAAATTTGGTAACTCAAAGGAAGCTTGCATTTGCAAGTCTAGCTACAGAGTTACCTTGCAAATCTACAACCACATTGTCACAAATGAAAATAAAGGTAATAAGTTGTTAGAAAGAGTGTAGCATTCCATGATTTTAACACACATCCAAACTCAAGGCAGACACATGTACAACAATTTCTTCTAAAATCATTTCAAAGAAACAAATGAAGGTTTACTGACTTTCCCGCCCTACAAATCTACAGCAACAAACAAACCAGGGCCTATAGCAATTCCAAAAAATATCAGAAGTTAAATTACAATGCTGCATATAAGTTTATGTTATTATCATGCTCGTACCCAGTTTAAACTGCTATAAGCGTTCACAACAAACCCCATCATTTCAGATCCATAAATGTGATCAATTCACACTAATCAAACTTGACTCATTCACAAATCGAACTTGTGCTGACTTGTTTAATTTTCAATCAAAGAAACTATACCTTAATTAAAATTAAACATTCCAAACATTAATTATAGCTGATGTAGGATTCATGCACTATGATATGCAACAAAACAGCAGATAGTCATAACAATAAACAACAAAACACACACATTTGCTGCACAAACTGGACAGAGGCATAGCTAAAACAGACCATATCTTTTAATCTATATTTCAGTGAAAAACTTGACAAGAGGTAGATTACATACCTCTCAACAAAGATTAACAAGAAAGGTGATCCAAGTAACAGCTAGACTTGAAAGCAAATAAAGCTTGGATTGAACAAGAGACAACCAGCAATGATCAGCATCCCATGAGGTTAAATTTTCACAGTTTCTCAACCCAGAGAATACCAAAGAAAGCAGCACAAATCTGAAATCAGTTTTTATAGAAGCCCTTCTCCTAATTTTCCCTTTTTGTTTTCTGTTTTTTTTTTTTTTTGCCTTTTTTTCCAGTCCCCCTTTATGAAGAAGTGTTACCCTTTTTATAAGGTATCAAGTGTGTGCCCTAGTGAGGAATAAAAAATAATCACCAAAGAAAATCAGAGAATCTGTCAGCCCCTAAAGGCATCTTCCTAACTGAAATGGGATAGTTGGAAGCCTCTTATTGGTTCCAGCATTTTGTGCTGGCCAAAATTGGGCCAACTGCCCCAGGTTCTAGAAAGTTCTTATGTTAGCCTTATCTGGAAAAAAAAACTTGTTTCATACCCTTCCAAAACCCCTTAAGTTTTTATTTGTTCAACTAGACCCCTCATGACTTCAATTTGTTCACAAAACAGAACCAACAAACAAAACCAAACTGGGCACAAATCAAAAATTGAAAAGACCTAAATATTTGTGCAATTAAGTCTTAAATTAATCCCAACCCTAACTGATTTTGTCATGAATTAATTTGAAAAGCAGTAGGAATAGAAATCAACAAGAGACTACTCAGGCTGACTAATCCAGCCATTGAAATGAAAATTCAAAAAAAAAATTAATAAACACATGAAACTAACCTAAAATTAATTTAAAATCGGAATCATGCAAGCTAAGACAGTGATGAAAAGACAAACGGTAAGAGTCCTTACCCCAAACCTGACCCAAGAAAAATAAAGATAATGAACTTCAGCATCTGGATGGAAACAATGAACTCTGACCGGAATCTGACGAGTCTAACCCAAATCCGGTGGTCTCGAAATGACTAACAACTATTGTCAAACGATTGCTCATGTAAAGAGCTATCTATTGATGTAAGTTTTTAGTTAAAACGAGTCGGATTTATGTGAAGAAAATCGTTAAAGAAAAATTAAGGCTTTTCAGGAATCCCTAGATCTAAAATTAAAAGCAGTTTGTTTGATTTTTTGGGAGATTAATGGTGACTTAGTGGTGAGGTGGGTGTGAACAGTATGGGGTGTGGATTTGGGCAGATTTGGAGGTCGTTTGGTGGTGTTAGAGTGGCGGTCGGTTGATGGAGGTTTTAGGGGTGACTAGGGTTCAACGAGATGGGAGAGGGAGACGAAGTGGGAAGTGAATTAGGGTTTTGGGGGGAATTGTGTTAGGACAATTAAATATAAAGCAGGTGCCAAGTTCACAGCCGTTAGATCTCACAAGATCAACGGCTGTGAAGAACAAAGACGAAAATGGGGTCGATTGGGGGTGGGGAAACCTGGACCGGGTAGGCCAATCATGGGCTGGGTCTGGTTCGTAGAGGACTTGGGTCTAGCTTGGCCCAAATTTAATTCTACAAACAGGCTTCTTTTTTCCCAATTACCCTTTTCTTTTGCTCTTATTTTTTTTTTTAGTTTTTTTTCTTTAATTAATAAAATCCTAAATTAAAATCCTAAATTATCTAAATTGTAAAATTACACTAATTATTTAATTAAAATAATTATAAAGATTACTTGATCCTAAATAAAAAAGAAAAATCACTAATCTAAAAATAAAAAGGTAAAATGTAAACATGAGCCATTTTTTTATATTTTATTTTTACTAAAACAATTAATTAATCCTAAAATATAAAAACAAAGATCTAAATGCAATGCATGACATTTTTTGTATTTTTTCATGATTTTAATAAAAGTAAACATGCACAGAAAATGCAAACAATTAACACAAATTCCTACAAAAATCCTATAAAATTGCAAACAATTGGGAGAAATTTATTTGTTCAATTTGTAGGAGTATTTCACATAGGGTAAAAATCACGTGCTCATAACATGAAGCATAAATGACATCAAGGAGAGTATTTTAACGGATATTCCAAACAATTTCCAATCACAACCTTTCAAGTCAACAATGATTCTACATCCCTCAAGAACCGTATTATTCAAATTCTTCCACAAATCTCACAAATGATCTATAACACAATTATAGAGTCTAGTGTCTCAATAATATTGACCATAACAATATATTAATGATTACATATAGAGATGACCAAACTAGACAGATCAATGTATTCTCAGAATTCTATCAAATTCGATCAAGTTATATTAGGCTAAGTCTTGATTACTAACATTTTAGACTACGTTCTTAATATCGGTAAATCAAGTGAAACATGAAGCAAGGGAGTTACGTAATTCTACAAGACACAATTAGAGAACAATCTACCCCCGAGCATGATTAACCCCGGTACATACATATATTCTCGTCACCTCATATATGTATCACCCCCGCATGTAGCAAACAATGACAAATAGGAGAATAAATCCTCAAACAAAGTTAGACAAAATACTTACCTCGATTCGGCTAACTCAACACTCAACTTAGCCTTTTCCTCCACAAATTAGCCTCCGCTCGACTCAATCTAGCCAATGACGACTTGAATACATCACACAATGCAAGAGGAAACAACTTCAATTAATAAAGCTGTGATTTTTATACAATTTCTAAAAAGTCAATAAAAGTCAAACCTCGGGCCCGCTTGGCCAAAACCCGGGTCCAAAGATAGGTCTTGACTACCCATAGCCCCACAAGCCCAAATATGTGTTTTGTTTTAGAATACGAGTCTTATTCGACACTTAAATCTCAAATTTTTATTTTTCAAAACTTTGACAAAATCCCCAAATTTTTTCATAGTTTTCCCATGAATTTGATGTTAAATTTTGTATAAAATCATGAAATATAGTTGTAAATTGATTAAAGATACTTACCCAATGATTTGGCATGAAACTCCTCTTTCAAAATCGCCTCACCTCAAAGCTAAGGTTAAAAAATATGAAAAATGAAGCAAAAACTCGAAATTCTCATCACTTAACAGGTTGCAGATGTCGCATTTGTGACAGAGGGTTCGCAAATGTGAAACCCACAATTGCAAAAAAAATCATCGCAATTGCGAGCTTGAAGGATTTCTGCTGAGGTCACATTTGCGACAAAAACTTCGCAAATGCGAAGACCAGCCTTCGCAAATGCGGTTGGTTCATTGCAGATGCGAAAAGCTGCCCAGTCGCCCAAGGCTTCGCAAATGAGATGGTTGTATTTGCAACCAGAACATCGCAAATGCACAGAAACCAGAACTAGAAATCAAAAACTATGCAAGAACATTCTGAAACTCACTCGAGCCCTCGGGGATCCAAACCAAATATGCACACAAGTCTAAAAACACAACATGAACTCGCTCGCTCTCTCAAATCATCAAAATAAATTCTAAAACTACGAATCGAACGCCAAAACGCACGAAAATCAAACTAAACTTCAAGAACTTCTAGAATCACAACCGAGCGTCCGAACCATATCAAATCAACTTCGTATGGCACCAAATTTTGCAGACAAGCTGCATATGATAAGACGAACCTACTCGAAGCTTCAAATCACAAGACAACATAGAAACGATCAATCACACCTTAAGTCGAAATCAATGAACTTTGAAACTTCAACTTCCACAACTGATACCAAAACCTATCAAAGCACCTTCGATTAACCTCAAATTTCGCACACAAGTCGCATTTGACATTACGGACCTATTCCAACTTCATCCGACCCTAGTATCACGGTCAAACTTCCCAAAAATCCAACTTTTGCCATTTCGAGCCAAATTCAACTACGGACCCCCAAATCACAATCTGGATGCGCTCTTAACTCTAAAATCACCCAAAGAAGCTAACGGATTTGACGAAACTCCATTCTGAGGTCAAATTCTAAAAAGTCAAATTTTGTCAACTCTTCCAACTTAGTACTCAACTCTCGAAGTTCCTTCTTCCAAATCGGTTCTGGATAACTCGAAAACCAATACCGATGATTTACGCAAGTAATAATACATCATGAGGAGATACTCAAGCCCTCAAATATCGAGCGAAGTGCAGATACTCAAAACGACCAATCGGGTCGTTACATACCCCACCACTTAAACATGCGTTCGTCCTCGAGCGTGCCAGGAGTCATTCCAAAACCATCCAATCATGGTGTAACCTTGCTAAGCATAAACCCATGAGTGATCCCATATCACCCTGCTCTACATAAGCCTTCCAACACAACATCATTAGAGATCCTTGCTTCGACCTTGGTCCTTAAACCTTAGAACTCCATTTCTACCATCCAGGATTCATTACAAGACCCGAATCCCACAGCTACACACTGTATAAGTCTAAACAGGATGTATCAAGTCACAATAATAACACAAGATGTAATCACGTGATATACCCCATCACTTAGACACTCACAGTAGTAATTGATGACCACCAATACTGCCCGAACACAAATTCGGTGTCGGTAGCAAACGTTATTATTATATCTCGCGTTTTTGTACGTTAAAAGTTTCATCTTCAGTTAATTGACGTAGACTCGAGGATGAGATTATCTTGAGGTTAACGTATTTATGCTATTTATAACAAGCAATAAGTAAGTGTCATGAAGTATAAAGGGTACACGAATGAAAGCAAATGAGTTTCATTGAAAGTGGACAATTTGGAATAAAATACGGGTCGAGCGATAATACCCGATAATTATGAACTATTACCATGCAAGGTACCATATGACCACGGTAGTATAATGTATAAAGTATATTAAAAATAAGTAGTATTTTTAGGTAATTTGAGACAATTCTTAATTATACGGGTAATTGGTTAATTACCGAGTAATGGGACATTACCTAGTTAATTATTAAAATATGAGATAAAAATTAATCCCCCTCCAAAACATGGCAGAAGGCCACCAACTAATATAATGACTCTTAAGTCATTTCATGATTAGGTGGCTAGATAAAGATAATAGGAATTTAATAAAGACTTGCTACAAGTCTTGTTTCCACCTTTCATTTGGACAAAAATCAGAACATAAGAATCATATATCAAGTCTAGTCTCCATTTTCATTTGGAAAGAATCAGAACGTCCTTAACAACAATCAGATATCATTCTTCCTAAATTCAAAGTACTTCAACAACAGAAGCTAAATTCAATCCTTTAACAAAATAATTCCAACGAGAATTGTTAGAATCGTAGCAATGTAAAATTTTGCGGTTCTAAAGGAGTACGGTACAATATTTTCCAAGAATATTATACAGAGTTTTTCCTACTCCATGTATGTTAAGGCCATCCCGTCTTTCTTTTGGCATGATCCAAATTATACAAAAGAAACGAGCAAATGCACAGTTTTCATAAATGACTCAGTTCATAGAAATACTAGGGGTCTCTTTGTTCTTGATTCCCCATGTGACATATTATTATATCTTCTGTTCATGGGTCTCAGAATAATATGCAGTTGAAAAAGCTTATCCGAAAGAAATTGATATTATTACATATTTTTCATGCATTCCATTACTTTGTACATATGCATTGACCTATGGCCAGATGGCGTTATATACGTGTATTTATATGTATATATATATATATATATATATATGTATGTATATGTATGTATATGTATGTATATGTATATGTATATGTATATGTATATATATGTATATGTATATGTATATATTTATATATGTATATGTATATGGGAAAAAGGTTACGGCATTGTATACACACCACCACCTGATCAGTTGGTATATGTTGATGATGTTGCCCATAGTGGCCGAGACGATATGATGGAATGCCCTCAGAGGCTTGATGATATTATGTACACCCATACCTACGCATGACACGACATTTATATGCGCGTGCATGACATTATAAATATTTCAAAATTTACAAAGTTATTCAAATTTACAGATGGATTTCTTTATTCCATATTTTATCTATGTCTTTTACGTATTGATTTTCATGCCTTACATACTCAGTACAATTTTCGTACTGATACCCTATTTCACAAGGCCTATGTTTTATACCCGCAGGTGCAGGTAGGCAAGCTGACAGTCCCCCTTCTTAGGATCCTTGATCAGCGAGAGTTGGCGTGCTCCACTTGATCCGGAGTTGCTTTCGATTTTGGTATGATATGCTTGTATATGTATGTATGGGTATGATGTGTCTTAGTCCCGTCTTTGTACAGTTGTATTTCTATTAGAGGTCTATAGACAGTTATGTCCAGTTGGTTAGTATGTGGCCTTGTCGGTGTTCAGTTTTGAGTATATAGTTGTCTATCGAGGCCTAGTCGGCTCGCCTATTGTAATCTGCACGTATATGTATATATGTCATTTGGACAGGTTTTCCTCGTATATGTTACTCTCGTAACCAATCAGATATTATTCATGTTTATATCGTAGTCACATGCTTAAGGGTGTTCGACAGGTAAGACTCGGGAACTCGTCGCGGCCCATCGGTTTGGGTCGTGACAAAATGGCATCAGAGTAGTTTTGTCCTAGGGTTGTCTACAGACCGTGTCTAGTAAAGTCTTGTTTATGGGTGTGTTGTACACCACACTTATAGACAGGAAGCTATAAGACATATAGGATGTTATCATCTCTTTTTATCTCAGATCGTGCGAGATAAGAATTCATGTTCCTAACGATATGTTACATTTTCAGTGATGCCTCTGAGACTAAAGCCGCTAGCACCGGTCAGAAGGCTATGAAAGTGTTAGAAAGAGATATAAGGTACACTATCGAGTCAGACCCATCGGAGATCATAGGTTCTATTGAGGAGGATCCATCCGAGGAATCATATGAGTCATACGTTCGAGCTGTTTTGACCACTCCGGCAGCAGACGGGGTGAAAGGAGTTCCGACCTCACCGAGGCCCTTAGTTTCATTATCATATCCCATTGATCAAGGTATGAGGGGAGTAGTTCATGGATTGGCACAGCCGGGTTTGCCTCAGGCTCAAAACTATGACAAGGTATTTGTAGACACTAGCTCTTCTGAGTTTCCATATAGTCCACAGTTTTGGGAGTCCGTCAATCAAGGTTCGTCAGTGTATGTTATGGGATACGCATAGCAAGAAGATAGTAGTCAGACCAAGAGGAGGAAGGTAACTAATAAGGACATGAAGATTCTGCTTCGAAGTATGTCCGATCGAGGCTCTCATATAGGACGAGGCAAGGACCTTCTACTCTAGACTTCCTCCAGATGTCAGCTTTTGGTTGGTGAGCTCCACTTCTTCTGGGAATATTACCAATTCACGGTTCGGCATATGTTAGGTTTTTTATAAGGACGTAGGGAGCTCTGCCCCGACTTATATATATATATACTATGGTTATGTTTACTTAGAGGTTTTGCAGATAGTATCATGTGTATAGTTTTAGGTATGACATGTCTACGGCCTGGTCGACCCCTATGTATATAAATCTTTTTCTAAATTAGTTATGCAAGTTATGTTTTAATATTTTTACCTATATATATATATATATATATATATATATATATGGATGTGGCCCGAAATGGCCCGTGATATATTTGATAATAAACAAGGATAAGATATGTGGTATTCGTTCGGGTAGAACTTGATATTATAATAGGTATGGATTGGTTGGCCTTTTGTTATGCTAACATTAAGTGTAGATCAAAAATAGTTTGATTTCAGTTTCTAGGAGAGCCTGTTTTAGAATGGAAAGGTAATACGGCATCGCCAAGAGGTAAATTTATCTCCTATCTCAAGGAAAGGAAGATAATCAAAAGGACTATATTTATCATTGATTTCGGGTTGGGGATGTAGAAGTAGAGTTACCAACCATTCAGTCCTTCCCTCTGGTTAATGAGTTTCCCGATATTTTTCCCGATGAAGTTTAGGATCTTTCGCCAGAGCGAGAAATTGAGTTGCTATTGACCTACTACCAGATACGCATCCAATATCTATTCCTCTCCATAGAATGGCCCCCGCAGAACTAAAAGAGTTGAAGGAACAACTAAAGGATTTGCTTGAAAAAAGGCTTTATAAGACCTAGTACATCACCATATGGAGCACATGTGTTATTTGTGAGGAAGAAAGATGGTTCCTTACGGATATGTATTGATTATAGAAAGTTGAATAAGGTGACGATCAAGAATAAGTACCCGCTCCCGAGGATTGATGATTTATTTGATCAGTTACAAGGTGCCAAGTATTTTTTTGAAGATAGACTTGAGGTCCGGGTTCCATCAGGTAAGGGTTAAGAAGGAAGATATTCCAAAGACAGCATTCAGGACCAGATACGGGCACTTAGAGTTTCGTGCTATGTTGTTCGATTTGACCAATGCCCCAGCAGTATTTATGGATTTGATGAACCGTGTGTTCAGGCCCTTTTTAGATCTGTTCGTAATTATATTTATCGACGATATATTGGTGTATTCTCGTTCAGAGGCTGAGCATGCAAATCATCTGCGTACTGTGCTCAGAGTTCTACAAAAAGGGAAGTTGTATGCAAAATTCTCTAAATGTGAATTCTAGTTGAACTTTGTAGCTTTCCTTGGGCATATCATTTTGGGTAAAGGCATCCGGGTGGATATACAAAATATTAAGGCAGTGAAGACTTGGCCTAGACTCATAACACTGACGGAGTTTCGTAGCTTCTCCATTTGGCAGGTTATTGTAGGAAACTTGTAACGGAATCTTATTCTCTTTTAGCACCTTTGACCAAAGTGGTATGTGGGTCTCGCTTGATGTTCTAGAATAGCATAAGGAAATCTATGGTGCAAGCAAGTTGAAGGAAGGTTGCGAATAAGTATAAATAGATATGTGTAGGTCGCAAGCTAAAGTATGGTAGAGCGACAAGGTTTTAGGAAGACAAGAGGAAGAATAAGAAAAGATGCGTGAAAAGGTGACAAGAATGGATAAGTCCTTGGGGTTATTCTCATAAAAGAGCTAATGGTTTCTCTAAGTTATAGAAGGCTCAATATAGCCCGATTAAACTTGAAGGAGTCTAAGACTAGTAGCTTTTAGAATAGACGAAATGTTGCCCTAGTAGTGGAATAAGGGCGCAATTATGATAAATAAAAGATGAAGTATGGGCCTTCGAAGAAGGGAATTTCATGAATTGTAAAAGATTAGAATACCCATGTAAGTTAACTCAGAAGGGAGCTAACTTTCAATGGACCGATGCTTGCGAACAGAGTTTCCAAGCATTGAAGGACAGATTAACTTCAGCACCGGTTCTAACACTCCCAGAAGGGACCAATGGTTATGTTATCTATTGCTATGCTTCAGGCATTGGATTGGGTTGTGTGCAGATGCAACATGGTAAGTTTGTAGCTTATGCTTCTAGACAACTAAGAAAGCACAAGAAGAATTACCCGACCCATGATTTAGAGTTAGCCGCAGTGATTCATGCACTAAAGATGTGGAGGCACTACTTGCATGGCATTCATGTTGATATCTATACGGATCATAAAATCCTCCAGTATATCTTCAAGCAAAAGGGATTGAATTTATATCAAAGGAGATGGTTGGATCTACTTAAAGACTGTGACGTTAATATTTTATACCATCCGGGGAAGGCGAACATAGTAGCCGACGCCCTCAGTCGTAGATCCATGGGTAGCCTATCATATTTATAGCCAGAAAAGAGGGGAATAGCCCATAAGATTCATCAGCTAGCTAGTCTTGGAGTTCGGTTACTAGACTCAGGTGATATTGGAATTACTATTCAGGATACAACAACATCCTCTTTAGTAACTGAAGTAAAGGAACACCAGTACGAGGATCTTGTGTTAGTTCATTATAGGGATAGCCCCCTTAGAAAGAGAAGACACCGTTTGAAATTACAGAAGATGGGGTCCTCAGATATCGAGGATGATTATGTGTCCCTAATGATGCAGGGCTGCATCGGTAGGTTATGGGAGGAACTTACTATTCTCGTTATTTTATCCATCCAGGAGCAACAAAGATGTATCATGATATTAGGGCTGTATATTTGTAGGACGGAATGAAAAAAGATATAGCAGAGTTTGTTGCTTAGTACCCTAATTGTCAGTAGGTCAAGATTGAGCACCAAAAACCTGGTGGGTTATTGCATGCTATAGAGATTCCAACTTGGAAATGGGAAGTAATCAATATGATTTTCATCGTAGGCTTACCTTGTACCCAGCTTATGTTCGATTCGATATGGGTGATTGTTTATAGACTTACAAAGTCAGCTCATTTTCCGTCCGTTAGGATTACATATTCCTCAGAGGATTATGCAAGGCTTTATATTAACGAGATAGTACGACTGCATGGTGTCCCTGTATCTATTATCTCGGATAGAGGAACTCAATTTACAACTAACTTCTAGAGATCCTTCCAAAAAGGATTGGGGACTTAGGTAAGTCTTAGTGCAGCATTTCATCCCCAAACAGACAGACAGGCTGAGCGTACTATTCAGACACTTGAGGATATGTTACGAGCTTGTGTGATAGACTTCAAAGGTAGCTGGGATGATCATCTGTCACTTATTGCGTTCGCATATAACAATAGCTACCATTCCAGTATTCAGATGGCTACATACGAAGCTTTTTATGGATAGAAGTGTAAATCGCCTATAGGGTGGTTCGATGTTGGGAAAACTACGTTAGTAAGACCAGAATTGGTACAACATGCAATCGATAAAATTAAGCTTATATAGGAAAGGCCATTAACAGCTCAAAGTCGTCAGAAGTCTTATGCGGATAATCGACAATGAGACTTGGAATTTCAGGTTGACAACTGGGTATTCCTAGAGGTATCACTGATGAAAGGTGTCATGAGGTTCGGAAGGAAAGGAAAACTTAGCCCTTGGTACATTGGACCATATAAGATCATACGCAAGGTAGGCCAGGTAGCATATGAGTTAGACTTGCCTTTGAACTTGGAGTCATCCAGTCTTTCACAGTTATTGATAATGGTGGTCCTACATGGCGTGGAATGATTGAGTTTCTACAGGAAGCGTTGGTAGTAGTATGGTTACAAAGGCAACTCTGCCAAAGTTATATAGATCCCGGGGAGTTAAACATTCGAGGACGAATGTTTCTAAGGGGGAAGGATGTTACATCTTGCGATTTCGTACATTAAAAGTTTTATCTTCAGTTAATTGACGTGGACTCGGGGATGAGATTATCTTGAGGTTAACGTATTTATGCTATTTATAACAAGCAATAAGTAAGCGTCATGAAGGATAAAGGGTACACGAATTAAAAAAAACGAGTTTCGTTGAAAGTGGCCAATTTGGGATAAAATACGGGTCGAGCGATAATACCCGATAATTATGAACTAGTACCATGCAAGGTACCATATGACCACGGTAGTATAATGTATAAAGTATATTAAAAATGAGTAGTATTTTTAGGTAATTTGAGATAAATCTTAATTATACGGGTAATTGGTTAATTACCAAGTAATGGAACATTACCTAGTTAATTATTAAAATATGAGATAAAGATTAATCCCCCCCCCCCAAAAAAAGGTGGCAAAAGGCCACCAACTAAGAGAATGACTCTTAAGTCATTTCATGATTAGGTGGCTAAGGATAATAGGAATCTATTAAAGACTTGTTACAAGTCTTGTTTCCACCTTTCATTTGGAAAAAAATCAAAACATAAGAATCATATATCAAGTCTAGTCTCCATTTTCATTTGGAAAGAATCAAAACGTCCTTAACAAGAATTAGATATTATTCTTCCTAAGTTCAAAGTACTTCAAAAACACAAGCTAAATTCAATCCTTTAACAAAAAAATTCCAACGAGAATTGTTAGAATCGTAGCAACATAAAATTTTGTGGTTCTAAAGGAGTACAGTGTAATATTATTCAAGAATATTATACGGAGCTTTTCCTACTCCATGTATGTTAAGACCATCCCTTCTTTCTTTTGGCATGATCCAAATTATACAAAAGAAATGAGCAAACGCACAGTTTTCATAAATGACTCTGTTCATAGAAATACTAGGGGTCTCTTTGTTCTTGATTCCCCATGTGCCATATTATTATATTTTCTGTTCATGGGTCTCAAAATAATACGCAGTTGAAAAAGATTATCCGAAAGGAATATTGAGATTATTACATATTTTTCATGCATTTAATTCATTTATACATATGCATTGACCCATGACCAGATGGCGTTATATACGCATATTTATATGTATATATATATATATACATATATGTGTGGGGGGATATGGGAAAAAGGTTACGGCGTTATATACGCACCACTACCTGATTAGTTGGTATATGTTGATGATGTTGCTCACTGTTGCCGAGATGATATAATGGGATGCCCTCTGAGGCTTGATGATATTATGTACACCCATACCTACGCATGACACGACATTTATATGCACATGCATGACATTATAAATATTTCAAAATTTACAAAGTTATTCAAATTTACAGATGGATTTCTTTATTCCATATTTTATCTATGTCTTTTACGTATTGATTTTCATGCCTTACATACTCAGTACAATTTTTGTACTGATACCCTATTTCACAAGGCCTATGTTTTATACCCGCAGGTGCAGGTAGGCAAGCTGACAGTCCCCCTTCTTAGGATCCTTGATCAGCGAGAGTTGGCGTGCTCCACTTGATCCGGAGTTGCTTTCAATTTTGGTACGATATGCTTGTATATGTTTGTATGGGTATGACGTGGCTCAGTCCCATCTTTGTACAGTTGTATTTCTATTAAAGGTCTGTAGACAGTTATGTCCAGTTGGTTAGTATGTGGACTTGTCGACTTTCAGTTTTGAGTATATAGTTTTCTATCGTGGCCTAGTCGGCTCGCCCACTGTAATCCGCATGTATATGTATATGTGTCTTTTGGACAGGTTTTCCTCATACATGTTACTCTCGTAACCCAGCAGATATTATTCATGTTTATATCTTGGTCGCATGCTTAAGGGTGTTCGACGGGTAGGACTTTGGCACTCGTCGCGGCCCATCGGTTTGGGTCGTGCAATCATACTGATTAGAGCCTCGTTCAAAACCTTCATACCTTACCGATGATAAAAGAAACACGTATAACCGCCTAACCACTCATCTAATCAATAAACTAAGAAACTCACTTGCCCGACCAGGGCCATTGTCCAAATCCTCAACAAATCATGGTGTTATTCTTCCAAACCTTCCTCATTCCAATACAATAGTGCAAATCTCAGGCCTAGAAACCTCATCTCAGCCAATACAAGCAGACACACTGATAAGCACCAACAATAATCATATAGAGACACACATAACCCGGTTCCGTAAACTAACAAGTAATAACTCAGACGTGACAGATACCAGAGAAAGCTAACTAAGAAGACTACTAAATAAGCTAAACAGAAAGGGAAATTTTAGCACTTCACTATAAACTTTTCTAACAAGGTGAAAGCAAAATACACTAAAAAGGAATAAGGAGTCACATTTCATCATAGTACCATTGCGGCGTGCAACCCTATCCCATAGTATCAATCCACATAGGGTATCCATCGAGCCATAATACTCAGGCTCACTGATCATATGTGCGTCAACATCAAGAACAACAGAATGCACAAAATATAATTGTGGGAAAATCATTAGGAACAAATAATACTGAGAAAGACAAATACAACTATGGTGCAATACGCTAAGCAACATCACAAGGCCACCTCGCCCATAATGCCATGTAGTCTAAACTGGATCACAATATGCGAGCGAAGAATCATGTAAACCTCAGAACCCATCATAGTATGATAGAGAAACACATGACATAAACCAAGGCGCGATAACATCCACTCCGCCCGACGATATACATATGGCACCAACTGCGCAAGAGCAAGCAAATCCAACCTGATACAGAATATACACCCTCATTGGGCTCAAAATAAGCCCCAAACCAAATTCCAGTCATCCTCAAACATGTAATAAACCCTCCAAAAGTCTATAGCAACCTTTCCATAACACCTACCATTAATCATCCAATCTTCTACACCCCTTCACAACTCACAATCGAGGAATAGTCCACCAATAAGAACATTCAATCTCTGAGCCTCGTGAATAACAGAATTTTCATACCCAATCTCAACACCGCTTCTCAAATAGCTGACACGTAACTCATACTACATCATCTTTTGGTAATGCACCCATAAATCAAAACACAATGGTACCTGCCAACAGGCGAACTCTACTCCGATAGGAACACACAGTGCCAACAAAACCTTAAACACCCGAAATCGTCCGAGACATCAAGATCTCGTATCCTTCCATCCAAAACTAAACTGCAACCTTGCACATGAAACTTCTCAACCCCACATGGCGCATCGCCTCTAACATGCTAACTCGCAACACTACGAAAGCCTCATAGTCGACTATGTACCTTATGCAAATTGAACACTTTACCAACTGAGAATCTTCCATCTATCTCAATCTAGGAGAACACCACCACACACAATATAGCTCTTATACCTGTAGAAAACATTAACTCCGACTGTGATCATACCCATAATAAATTCTCTGGAACTCAGTAACACATAATCGCATAACCAGAACCAATCGCCTCTAACTTAATCGAGTCACGCAGACTGACAATCCGAAAATAACTCAATCCGATATGATCGCCTCTGAGGAAACTTCTGGAAACCTGAAGCCATATCTTGCATCATCCCAACATTGACTTGTGGACCTTTCTTGACAAGGAAAACCACGGATCCGATTACCATTCACTGCCACTTTCAAGCCCACCTGTAGACAAATTCAAAGGTCCTTAATCCACTCATCTTATTCTAATTTTCAATACGCAAATAGGCGCCAAGCAACCCGTGCTTCACCAACATATGCCCATTCAAAGAAATAACCATGAAATCTCTCGGTCCCGAAACTGATACAGCCCATGATCCTACAATCTTATCGTCATTAGTAGACTCCACCACTTAGCTTGAAGCCATAGAAACCTCAGTAGCAACCCAAAGTACCATATCTTCACTGCATGCCCCGATACTACACGAGTATTTAGTTGAATACCTCAAAACTCATGCAATGCTAATCATAGAACACCCCGAAGACACTGACAAGCGCTTACCCATCATTACAATAGTCAAACAACATTCCTTAAATGCTCTGAAATGATAACATATGCACCCCCACCGAATAGAAACCTCATACGAGACACACGATCCAAACTCATCATGTAAGAGATGGCCCACTAGTTATACTCAAATAGACACCTTGCCATGAACTTACCTTAACCACAATAGCCTGGCCACCAGCCAATCTTCCCCAAATATGTGCTTACCAACTAGACATATGAACCTGCCTCCTACCATAAATGAACGACTAGAAGATTTAACACGGCATCTGCTTTTTAGGATAGACAACACATTGCATTGATAATCAAGCATTCACAGCCCGTCGTAATCTATCTTCAGCATCACCGATCATCGGCACATAGAAAATACTGAGCGCACAACATCACATATGAGCGATCGGGAAGACTCAAAGGCGTAGGTTTCAAGCTGAAACAAGGCCGCATGCCATGGAAAGAAGAAAAGGAATTTTTTTTTCCTAAATGCGCTTCTTAGGCTAGACAACACATTGCGATGATAATCAAGCATCCACATCCCATCGTAATCTATCTTCAGTATCACCGATCGTCGGCACATAGAAAATAATGAGCACACAACATCACATATGAGCGATTGGGAAGAGTCAAAGTCGTAGGTTTCAAGCTGAAACAAGTTCGCATGACAAGGAAAGAAGAAAAGGAATTTTTTTCCTAAATGCCCAGTAGCCTCCCGAAGATAGGTATGGACGTCATTATACCGATCTGTAGGACTCTACTAGACACTTGCTCATGACTCGTAGTACCTACGAACCTAGTGCTCTGATACCACCTTGTCACAATCCAAAAACCACTGGTCGTGATGGCACCTAACTCGATCCGCTAGGTAAGCCTACTAACAGAAAAATACAACTCGACTGAGATTTTAGGAAAAAAAAAGAGAATAAATAACTGATCGTTTTCAAATTTATCCAAGACCTGGTAGCACAAATCACGAGCTTTTAAGATTTTGAAATTTCAAACTGATACAAATAAATATACATTATGTTTGAAGGTTACTTAAACAGATTAGCAATAATCTAGACAACAAGGACAAGTGGCAGCTATAACCAAATGCACGAACATCTTTTGAATCAGCATATGATGTCACTAGTAGCTCCGCTCCAAAATTTGCACGGAACGTGAAGAAGTGCAGTATCAGTACAACCGACCCCATGTACTGGTAAGTATTTTGTCTAACCTCATCGATGTAGTGATGAGGCTTTTAGTTAAAAAGATACTTATTGCTATAAACTGTGCAATAGATTAACAGTAAAGCAGTTCAAAGTATAACGGATAAAAGTATCATATACAACTCGGCGAGACAGTCAATAATTACTAAAAAGAACCACAGTAGAATATTTACGATCTTTCCTGATATAAGATATATGTCCAAAATGTCAAAATGTCAAATCACATGGAATGGTAACACCCTTCGTGCTTTTATCTCATCCTCACCATGTATAAATAAATTTATGTAAAAATTCAATTAGCACGGCAACACCTTTCGTGTGTTCAAATCATCTTTCCAAATGATCATATAACATAGCCAACCATATCACAAGAACATAATAATAGAAATTACTAAGTAGGAAATACACAAGTAACGACGGTGGGCAAGGATGCACATGTGGGTCACAGTAAAGGACTAAGAGGAAAACACATGAGTAATAACAACAAATGGAAAACAAGGAATATCAACTTCAATAACAAGCATATTGGAGGCCTAAGTACAAATATAACAATTAAGACGGAAATATATAATCTTTGCAAGTTAACTAGTCAGGGCATGAATTGGCTATCATGGTGGAAGGCTTAAACTAAAGTGTAACAGAATAGATACAACATGAGTATAATTATAAAAGCAGGAAATAGGCACGGTATTCGCAAGTTAAGCAAGTAAAAAACATGGACAATGCAACAACAATTGAGATAAAGGTCAAGTACAGGACGATAATAACAAGTCACACAAAATATGTAAATACAACAATAACAGCTGAAGGTAAGGGCACAAATGTATACACGGGAAACAGATATCACATCATAATGCATGTCCCTCGTCCTTACCTGCACGGAAACACCCTTCGTGCCATGACCTCACAATAACATACAAGCATAACAATATAAATGAAATGGCACAGTATCACCCTTCGTACTTTTACTCTCAAATGATATGGCACGGCATCACCCTTCGTGCTTTTATTCTCAATAATATGGCACGACATCACCCTTCGTGCTTTTACTCTCAATAATGTGGCACGGCATCACCCTTCGTGCTTTTACTCTCAATACTGTGGTACCGGCATCACCCTTCGTGTTTTACACTCTCCCTCACTTGATACTGTATAAATAATGGCACGGCATCACCCTTCGTGCTTTACACTCTTCCTTACCAAACATATATATAACAATAACAAACAAGACAGGAAGCATAAATGACATCAAGAAGAGTGTTTTAACGGATATTCCAAGCAATTCCCAATCACAACCTTCCAAGTCAACAATGATTCAACAACCCTCAAGAACCGTATTATTCAAATTCTTTCACAAATCTTACAAATGATCCACAACGCAATTACAGAGTCTAGTGTCCAAATAATATCGACTGTAGCAATGTAGTAATGATTACGCATAGAGATGACCAAACTAGACACATCAATGTATTCTCAGAATTCTATCACATTCGATCAAGTTATATAAGGCTAAGTCTTGATTACTAACATTTTATACTACGTTCTTAATATCAGTAAATCAAGTGAAACATGAAGCAAAGGAGTTACATAATTCAACAAGACACAATTATAGCACAATCTACCCCCGAGCATGATTAACCCCGGCACATACATATATGATCATCACCTCATATATGTATCACCCCCGCATGTAGCAAACAATGACAAATAGGAGGAAAAATTCCTCCAACAAAGTTATGCAAAACACTTATCTCGATTCGGCTAACTCAACACTCAACTTAGCCTTTTCCTCTACAAATTCGCCTCCGCTCGACTCAATCTAGCCAATGACAACTTGAATACATCACACAATGCAAGAGAAAACAACTTCAATTAATAAAGATGTAATTTTTATTCAATTTCTAAAAAGTCAACAAAAGTCAAACCCCGGGCCCGCCCGGCCAAAACCCAGGTCCAAAGGTAGATCTTCACTACCCATAGCCCCACGAGTCCAAATATGTATTTTGTTTTCAAATCTGAGTCTTATTCGACTCTAAAATCTCAATTTTTCATTTTTCAAAACTTTGACAAAATTCCCAAATTTTTCCATAGTTTTCCCATGAATTTGATGTTAAATCTTGTATAAAATTATGAAATATAGTTGAAAATTGATTAAAGATACTTACCCAATGATTTGGCATGAAAATCCCCTCTCAAAATCGCCTCACCTCGAAGCTAAGGTTCAAAAATATGAAAAATGAAGAAAAAACTCGGAATTCTCAGTACTTAACAGGTTGCAGATGTCACATTTGTGATAGGGGGTTTGCAAATGCGAAACCCTCAATTGCGAAAAACTCATCGCAATTGCGAACCTGAAGGATTTCTGCTGAGGTCGCATTTGCGACAAAAACTTCGCAAATGCGAAGACCAGCCTTCGCAAATGCGGTTGGTTCATCGTAGATGCGAAAAGCTGCCCAGTCGCCCAGGCTTTGCAAATGCGAGGTTTCTTCGCAAATGCGATGGCCGCATTTACGACCAGAACATTGCAAATGCGAAGAAAACCAGAACCAGAAATCAAAAACTATGGAAGAACATTCTGAAACCAACCCGAAATTCACCTGAGCCCTCGGAGCTCCAAACCAAACATGCACACATGTCTAAAAACACAACATGAACTCGCTCATGTGCTCAAATTATCAAAATAACTTCTAAAACCACGAATCGGACGCCAAAACGCATGAAAATCAAACTAAACTTCAAGAACTTCTAGAATCACAACCGAGCATCTGAACCATATCAAATCAACTCCGGATGGCGCCAAATTTTGCAGAAAAGCTCCATATGACAAGATGAACCTACTCGAAGTTTCAAATCATGCATGACAACCTCGAAATGATGAATCACACCTCAAGTCAAAATCAATGAACTTTGAAACTTCAACTTCCACAACTGATGCCGCCTATCAAATCACCTCTGATTGACCTCAAATTTGGCACACAAGTCATATTTGACATTACGGACCTATTCCAACTTTCGAAATTGAAATTTGACCCTAGTATCAAAAAGTCCACTCCCGGTCAAACTTCTTAAAAATCCAACTTTCGCCAATTTGAACCAAATTCAACTACGGACCTCCAAATCACAATCCGGACGCGCTCCTAAGTTCAAAATCACCCAACTAAGCTATCAAAACTGAAGAAACTCCATTCGAGGTCAAATGCTAAAAAGTCAAACTTGGTCAACTCTTTCAACTTAGTACTTAACTCTCGAAGTTCCTTCTTCCAAATCGATTCCGAATAATTCGAAAACCAATACCGATGATTTACACAAGTTATAATACATCATGCGGAGATACTCGAGCCCTCAAATACCGAGTGAAGTGCAGATACTCAAAACGACCAGTCGGGTCGTTACAGGTTTCGTCGTAGTCCCGTCGCCAACAAGTCGTGATGAAGAGGCGGCCTCCTTTTGTGGGACAGTCTTAGAAGTTTTCGCCATTTTAGAGCAGAGATAAAGAAGAGGAAATTAAGAAGGTACACTTGGTGGTTTGCAAAAGGCTTATGAAATCTGGGTACAAAAGTTGGAGAATGAAGAGATTTTGAAGAACAGAAATAGAAGAAGCTTTGAATATAAAGTTTGAATGAATGAAAGTTGGGATATGTTTAGTCTGCTAATGACGGTTCAAATTCGTAGTGGCTTACCAACAACTAACACGCATTTAATACCTTGGTAATTGGACCGACGGGACGTTTCAGTAACTGTTTGTCGCTTACGTCATGATCTATCGAAGTGGGGTTTGAAAGTTCATACGTTTCTCGTCATCTTCTCTCGGAAAAATGAGGGGACTATTTGTATACGATCGAAACCGGGTCCGCCTATTGTGTGACCAATCGAGATTAAAACGTGATAGGTTAAAGCTCGACCTCGGGTTATATCGAACCGATGTGAGAAGTTAAATCATTGAGCTCGTGATCCCAGGACCGAAAAAGATCGAGATCAAACAAGATCGAGGGAAATTTGCCAAGCCGAATAACAGAAGGCCGAAATATTCGCGATCGATTGGAGATCACGGAGGAAATCTCGGCATGTATCAAGGAGAGGCCGATTAATTAGCAAATCATGAGATTTTTTACCTTGTATAGAATTGTATCAAGAGTAGGACACCCCTACTATATAAAGGGGGATCTGATCATTTGTAACACACATTGCAATACGCAACAAAAAAGTAATACGTTGCTATTTCTAGCTCTTATCATCTTGTTATTCTGTTCGTACATCAGTTAAGGCATTTCTTGGTTCGAGGGTGATCGAACTCAAAGGCCAAGGTTGTTCAATTTGTGTGGTTTGCATTTATACTCTTATCATCAATTTCCATATTAATCTGTTTTCTTAATTTGTATCAAGTTATATCACATATCCTTAAAACTGCGTATAAATTCAATAGCTATCTGGTTTTAAGGGTAAACACTCAAGATGTACTTCGAAAACTGAAAGGAAACAACAGAAAAAAGAAATCCAGCTTTCGTTTGAATTTTTTTTTTTAAAAAATTTAATTAAGATTTTCAAAAAAAAAAGAAGAAATTGAATAAAAGTTATTGGAAAAAAGTTTTATATCCGGATTACTTTCGAGAAATTGTTTGTAAGAAAACTTTTTTATCTTAGTTTTATATAACTTACCTTAGGATTAATTTTTGTTTCCAAAAATACTTCGTTTTAATATTTACACACACGTGTGTGTGTAGACGCCTAGTTTGTACTAATTTTTCATGAAACTTTTTCCAAAACCTTTTCTCCAAACGGATGATGTTTGTGGATTAACCTGTTCTCTAAAAATAGGTGAATGGAGAAGTATTCCAAAGTACAGAATATGATAAGCAATGGTGGTTTTTTTTTTTTTTTTTGCCTAAATAATTTTATTTATTTATTTATTATTATTATTATTATTATTATTATTATTATTATTATTACTATTATTATATTTAAGTTTATCAACCGGTGTTCGATATTCATTTTGTGACTCGATTAATATGGATTTGTATGAAAAATTTTTACTTTGGAAAATAAGACGCTCTCTGCAATAAACAACTCCATTTCTTATTATTTGTTGTAACCTGAAAATATTATTACACAACTGGGAATGAGTCATCGTCTATAAAGATCGGGTGGAATCTCAACCATATAATATTGGGATATTACTAGTAGGCCATGGAAACATATTTAATAACTTCATCCCCTCTTTTAAATTTCCTATCTGACTCATCTACCCACAATAGACATACTTATTAGTTATTAGTATTGCTTTTCGTCACTAATGAATAGTTCGCTCTTTACTATTCCAGTGCCAGCAACTAATTTTATTATAAAGTCATCTATTGGGGAGATAGCTTATAGTATATACTAATGCACGTCATATTATTCTTTTTCTTCTCACATTCTTTTACTTTTAAGGGACAAAATCATGCTAAGCAAAATAAATTTTAGTTTAGAAAATTTATTATAAATTGAATGGTCTATTTACCTTTTATGAAAAAAGCTACTACCTTTGATGAGATAAAGTTAATTATTTTTGGATTTAACGTCGGTATTATTTCCGATAGGACAACCAATGACCAAACAAAGTGATAGTGTCACAAGTTTCTCGCAGTTATTTTGTAGATTGTGAAATAAATAGATATCACATTAGTCATTATTTCTTTATTTTTTTTAAGAAAAAAGTATAACTCTCTTTTTTCAAATTTAATATTTTTGTTTTATTTATAATAATATTATACTGCTACTTATTATGGGATCATACGAAGTCATTTGACTTTTTAATTTTTTCTTAATAAAGTAGGAAATAGTGATAATGATCATGTAAACGTGGTTCATGTTAAAATAGCATGACTTAGTCAGTTTTTGAACTGGTCATTTAAAAATAGGCAGCGTTTGCCAAGTCATTGAAAAATAACCACTATTTTATCGCAACAGAGACCGATTCAGCATAATATAATGGAGTTCGGTGCACCTGTGTATAATTTATCTTTACATGAAAAGTGGCTAAATTTCGATTACTTTCGAAAATAACCACATGTAAATCTAGCTATTTTTGAATTTCTCTCGCTGTTTTTTCAACGATCTTGGAGTAGGACTAGTCTAAAACGAAGCCCATTTATCTTATTTTAGGCTTTGAGATCTCGTCAGATAGCCCACATCAACAAAATGTGGATAAAATTAGCTGAGATCATTTTTTGGATCGGTTATTAGATTTCAGCCAGCTTTTAAATTGTACTGGCAAAGTAATCACTCTTTAATCGGAAAAAATCTGGGCAAAATACCCCTCGCCTAAACAGGAAAAAACTCAAGGAGCGAATTATTGGAGTTTGGTATATGAAGTTAATCCAGGAAAAAATTTATGAAGATTGAACCTTCATTAGTTCGAACTCCAGCAATCGTTCCTTGAGTTCGAGAATACATCCTAATCAAATCTCTTCGTTTTCTTGTTACTTTTTTCCTACGATTTCAGATCCTAATTAGACCCATCAGAAGGTTACGACTGTTTTTAGGTGTTTATCGGAGGTTTCAAGTTGGCCGGAGATGGTGAAGCTTCAGAAATATATATATATATACTATATTAAAAGCACGAAGACCCTTACCGAAATGTCGTTCGTCTTTTTTACCCTTTAAAAATAAATTTTTTATTGGACAAAATTGTAATTGTACTTTAATTATTTACCTAATATTTAGGACTTTAAGATAAGCTAAATATTTTTACTTATAAATATTGAGTAAAATATTTATAAATATTTTTATAAATATTAAGTAAAATTTTACTTATAAATATTTTTTCCTTATTTAAATCGTGTAACTATTTTTCTCAAATTTAACTCTTTCATGTTTACAAGTTTTAACACTTTTGGAACTATAACAAAGGACTTTTGCAAGTTTCTACCTTTGTTTTAATTTTTGCAAGAATCATTAGCATGTTTTCAATGTTAATCCAAATTTTTACATGTGCGCAAAGAGTTTAAGTTGACTTATAAATATGCTATTTTAATATAAATCTTTTAATCATTAATGATGGACATGTAAATTTTATTTTATGTCAGATATTATATCATTCAAATTATATTTATAACATAAAAACTTTAAAATTAACTAACATTTTGATATCAATCTTTATTTATTTGGATTATTCGGAGGTAGTTCTAACATTTAGAAATTTAATATCGAATAAAATTTTAACTTATATAACTTATTTTCTTCTCTGAATTTCGTAAAAATAATCTTTAGTCAAATTCATATCCAAAGAAGAAAATAAAAAATTTAAATTCAATTCCTTATTTATCAAGATCTAATAACAATCGTGAATATTGAATATCACCAAACTAAGTTGCACACATTTTAATAATTTTTCTTTGGATCAAAGAATGATCGAGAATATCAAGATATATTATCTTCTCCTTTGGTTGAAAAAATTAATCAAAATTATTATATCATCAGTTCAAATGAGAAAAATGAGTTTGGATATAATGACGAACAAGGAAACCAAAAATAACAAAGTCAACAAAGAATAAGCAAAAAATTATTGTTTGGATATAATAACGTTCACCTTTTTACCTTTTATATATTGATTCATACTAGACTAAATTATTATTTAGGTTATTTTTTTAATATTTAGGAAGTTGGAATCCTAATATTTAGGAGTTTGAAATTTTAAAAATAGATTGATCATTAATGCTTCTATATTTTAACTAAGTAAAAACTACTAATATGTAGCAACTCAAAATATATATAAATCCCTAGCCCAATATTTTGAACTTTATAAATATTTCTAAAATATATTACTTACCATGTTGCCCTATTTATACCAACTACTCGATTTTCTCTTCATCTTCTAATTTCATAATGCTTATGAATATTCTTTATAATGTTTGGTGATGCAAAGTTAGTATAATCCCTAATTTTAGTGATGTAAAGGTTAAGCCTCAATGTCTTTAAAAGTATATCCTTCCCAAACCCATGAAGGAAAATAGTGAATAACAAGATTTGTTGAAAAAGAGAATTAACTAATATAACTCTTAAGTTACATGATAATTTTATTATTATTAATACTATGAAACTTATAGTAAAAACTTTCAGAGTTTAAACGAGAGATAAAGAGACGTGACCAACAAGAGTCAATAAAACTAATAATTCAGCAAATATGATGATCCGAAGAAAAATATTAAATGAATATTTTACCCTTTAAAAATAGCTTTTTATTGGATAAAATTATAACTACAGTTAAATATATAAAATTTTACACGATTTCATACTAAAATATGAATAAAAATAAATGATTTTTAAAAATAAATAATTAAATTTTTAGAACTAATAGCAAAATAAATTCATTTTACTTCTTTTAAAACTATTCATATACGAAAAATTACTTTTCAAGTTGATAAAACTCATATAGTATATAAATTTATTTTTATACGAAAAATATTGGCGAAAAGAGAAATTAGAGATAGAGTAGACTTGAAGCGATAAGGATAAAACATTAGAAGACAAAACAATTTTCTTCATTTATTATAAAGAATGGCAACTCCCTATATTTTTTATACATTACTTCTTGAAAATATTAACTCAACATTGGTGGAGACAAACGAGAAAACAATAATAATAAGGCATTTGAGTACTTATGTGATCGCATATTACTTTTTCTAATTTTCATTTTACAACTCAAACGCATTATGTAGTAGATATAAGAAAGATAGAAAGAGATTTTCTCAAAATCGTATATTCATGAATATAGGATACACGCGCAAAGCGCGTACCCTAAGACTAGTAATTCCTAAATATATTTGTTGTTTTGTTTATATGAGAAAGGAGACAATATACCCTTAGCGCCGCAACATTATTCATCTTATATGACTTTTCTTCCTCTCCAAGCTTAGAATACAAGCTCCACCAGATGGTGCCTCTTCTCCACCAAAAGTCACTCTTAAGCCAAATTCAGATTTAGGTTCTTATACAATTAAATTTACAGAGAAAAAGGGATTAATCTAAGTTAATATTAATATTCAAATAGCAAATCTAGTATTTTTATGAAGAGTGTTGAACGAGTGTTGTTAGGTAAGAGTGTTTTAGAGCAATAATGACTTATGAATGTGAAAGATAAACAATAAATGCCATTCAGTAATAAGTGGAACAAGGTTCACCCAACAAGAGTGAGATTTTCCATTGAGCTCTTGATAGATGATGACAAGCAATTGAATATTCTGATTCTTCTTGTATCGGGAGAGAAAGATAGAGGAAAAGAGGTATAAAGTTAAACTTTGTATGTATTCAACAAAGAGAGAATCTTCACAGAAAATGCCAGTCTTCTTCTTTACAAAAATGTTCAATCTCCTTTTCTGGAACTACATCTCATCCTATTTATAAGGGTACATGGGCCAAAGACTCTAGATAGTACAACAGAGATGAATATTCGCTAGAATATTCTCTTTCGGAATACAAATCCATAAACTAGTCGTTACTACGTATTGAGGGCGAGTGCTCGTCCTCGTCCTCGTCTTGTATCAAGCCACCCCGTCTTCGACAATGATTTGCCTTCTTTACGTGACCTTGACCTCTTGGGGTCAGGTTGATACATCAAAGCCATCAAAGGCTTTATCTCTGTTTACCAGATCAAACGTATGACACAAAGTTTTTCGCCCATACAGTTAGTCCCTCCGCTTGTTAAACTTGATAAGTGGATAATAGTGGTCGTGATCGTCTTAAGAGGCAGGTGACGTGGACCTCTGAGTGTCAAATATTTTGAACTTTGAATCATCCCGGGTGACCTCTGCAAAGAAAGCTGACATCGATGGGATGTGACGTCATGACGTCATTTGTCATGATGACGCATGTTCTCGAAACATCGTGTCAGGTCATGCGCGACCTTTGGATTGGTTCTGCCATTTTGATTTTTTTTGTAATCATTACGAGCTATTTCAGGTTCAACGTTTCTCCTCTATAAAGAGAGGTGATCACCATTATTCAAGCTTTACCTTCATTGATGCTGCTAAAATTACCTTTGCTTCCCTAGAGTTATTTCTCGTGCTTATTATTCTCTACCTTTCCCTTCTATTATCTTAACTCTTTTTATCCCTACATTCTTCTAAATTCTTCAATCATGTCTGAATACCTTTTGGTACTTGTGTTGGAGAGGTTTATGGTGTGAATGAGGATATTCCGGCTACCTCATTGGTTGTTACAGCTTCTGTTCGAAGAGGAGACGCTACCTCCACCACTGAAGCAGAGGCTCTTCCATCGATGGAAGAAATATTCCCCGTAACCCCGATGCAAAACCTGATTTGCAATGGCCGCCGGAGGCGGTGGTTGGCTTTTTCCGGTCTTCTTTGACGGTTAAATGCTTGGCGGAGTTCAAGGCCAAGTATGGCCTCCCTGATCAAGTGGAGCTTATACCCGCCAATAATGATGAAGTGTATGCTCACTGTCCTGGGTATTGTTCTCTCTTCGCTTATCCTTCACCACTGGTTACTCGTTCCCCCTTCCCTCTTTGGTGGAATTTTGCAACTTTTATCGGGTTTGTCCTGCTCAGCTCGCTCCCTTCGTCTACAAGGTGATCAAAATGTTGTCCAGCTGGTTGGTGTCGAGGTCATCGTACGACACTTAGTGCACCTGTTTATCCCCAGATTTTACCAGGGCACTATATTAAACCTTCGGCATCATGAAAGCAAGTCCCTGGTCGTCAGGATGGATGACAAAGGTAGTCAACAATTTTGGCTTGGCTTTTTTTTTTGTCAAGACCGAAGCCTTCGTGGCTAGTGTCACAGACTTTCCTGAAGCTTGGAACCATACTCATAAGTATTCGTACTCACCTTTGCCCTTTCATATCGTTGTTTCATGATCGAGTTGGTGATCTAATTCTTTTTATCTTACAACTACTACTCGACTTCTTCAGTTGGTGACGCACCTTGCTGATTGGGTCAGGCAGGTCCTTTCCTGTACTGTAGGGGTTCGTGATTGGCTGAGCTTCTGGTAAAAGTTCAAACAGGCACTCCCTCTAAAAGGTAAAGTCGTCCTTTAAATAGCGGTGTATTTGTACTTGTCCATTTTACCATGCTTATCTTTTTTACATTCTTCTAGGTTCTGTCAAGGAGGCTAAAATATGGCATCGACGCCTTCCTTTAGGAGAAGGAGGATTGCTGCTTCCTATACCCCCACCTCCGTCTCGATTGTTGTGCCTGTCCCTTCCCTAGATCTGTCCCATGTTGAGGGCAAGGATATTTCCCCGCATGGAGCGGACTTGAGGCCTCGTAAGAGGAAGGCCATGGATGCTGGAGCAGGTGTACCCACGATAATAGATTTATTGGAGGATGAGATCATGGTGCGAGAAACTATGATGATATTTATCGAGGAGGGTGTTAGGGAGGCCTCTGAGGTGCCTACGTTTAGAAGAGATCGGTGATGCTGCTCCTTTGTGACCTGAAGAGGAGGTGGCCCCTGTGGATACCTCTCATGATGGTTCTGTATATCCCGAGTGCGAGGAGGCCTCATCTTCTGAACTGGCTCAAGAAGCTTCTCCAACTAATAAGGGAAAGAACAATATGCCCGCTAAGTAGGATGATAGGCGAGCATAAATCATTGGCAATGAGTCCGACTCCGACCTCGACCTTGAAGATTATGAGATGATCGATAGTGGACTACTCAGGTCAAACTTAGGGTAGACGGGGGATCAATAACAATCACGATCCCAGTGAATCACAATCTTCTTAAGGATAATGAGGATGTGATTCATGCCTTCGGTTCCCTCTATTCTGACGTCGAGCATAAGACCTATAGGGAGCAGAAGCACAAGACCCTATCCAAAAGCATCGTCGACCTCGCTCTTAGGGTAAATATCTTCCTTACTTTCTCATTCTCTATTCTTTGCTCTTTTTTTCCCTTAAGTCGTACTTATTTCCTCTGCTTGTGTTTATAGACAGTTATCCTAGATCTCAAGAGCATGCGAAGAGAGAAAAAATAAAAAAAATATCTACCGTAAGTTGCATACGAAATACGAGGAGTTCCGTGGGAAGTATAAAGATGTCTAGAGGTGGCTTCACGAAGGGGGTGATATGCATGTCCTGTGGAAGGAGTTGAGAAATAAGGATGAAGAGTTGCTCGTGTCTGTGGAGCGACTCAGCTCTTTCAAGGGGGCGTTGAAGAGAAAGGAAGAAGAGCTCGAGCTGAGCAAGGGTGTAGAGCCCTAGTGTCGCGACCTTCAGAGCCAGCTTGATCAACTACAAAGTTAGTTGAATGGGTGCTAGTTTGAAATGGACGGGCTCAGAGGAGTGGTTCGCTGATAAGCAGCAGCTACTCGAGGAGGTAGAGTCCACTCGAATGGAGACTCAAAAAAGGGCCACTATTTTAGAGTTGGCAAACAAACCCTTTTGCGCTGCCCGGGACAATGTCTAGTCGATGGTTGAGGCTAAGGAGGTCAGGCTCGAGGAGAGGGTTGGCAAATTAGAGAAAGAGAACTCCGAGCTTCTTGAACGAGTTTCTACTATTGAGGACGATAATGCCAGACTGCTCGAACGGCCCTTTACTTCTCATGGCTCTGAGTTTATTGCCATTCCTTGAGAGAAGTATGAGGAATGGATCCTTGCATAAGCTCAAGTATAGGTGGTTCAGGAGTTGGGTCGGACGGGCTTTGTCTTTGAGACGACCATGGAGGAGGCCCGAGTTAAAGCTTAGAGGCTCGATTGGCCTGTGGCTATGACCCCTCCACACCTCAGCCTGATACCGAGGGAAATTATGAATGAGACTTTGACCAGCTCGAAAATAGTGGTTGGTGTGACTCTGCCTACAATCGAGGCAAGGATGGAGATGATAGCGGAGACCAGGGTGGTGATGGCCACTAGATATTCTACCTTTGTTTTTGTTTAACTTTTAGTACTTTTTGTTGGCATTTTTGAGGGACTTTGTAAAGAATGTTTATCTAAATATCAATGTTGGTTTTTGTTTTATACTCACCTTTCTTACCTTTGTATGTTTTGTTTATGTACTTTCTTTCTTCTTTGTTATCCTCTAGGTTGCGATAGTCGTGGGGTTGAGTGGTCGTAGGCCATATCGGCCTTTGCTTGAATCAGTTGAATGTGCTTCTTAGTTGAAATGTGTCCAAGGGTCGATAGGTATTTTTTGATTTGGTCGAACATACCTTTAAGTTAAGTCTTGATCGAGGGTCGATAGGTATTATTCGAGCTGGTCGAACATACCTTTAAGTTAAGTCGAGCCGAGGGCCGACAGGTAGGGTTTGTGCTGGTCGAATGTAACTTTAAGTTAAGTCATGGCCGAGGGCCGATAGGTTGTTCAAGTTGGTCGAGCGTACCTTTAAGTTAAGTCGAGGCTGAGGGCCGATAGGTGTTGTTTGAGCTGGTCGAACATACCTTTAAGTTAAGTAAAGGCTAAGGGACGACAGGTGTTGTTCGAGTTGGTCGAACGTACCCTTTAGTTAAGTTGAGGTCGAGGGCTAATAAGTGTTGTTCGTAGCTGGTTGAACGTACATTTCAGTAAAATCGAGGCCGAGGTTGATAGGTGTTGTTCGAGCTGGTCGAACATACCTTTAAGTTATATCGAGGCCAAGGGACGATAGGTGGTGTTCGAGCTAGTCGACCGTACCTTTAAGTTAAATCGTGGTTGAGGGCAGATAGGTGTTGTTCGAGCTGGTCGAAGGTACCTTTTATTTATTTCAAGGTCGAGGGCCGATAGGAGTCGTTCGAGCTGGTTGAACGTACCTTTTTGGGAGAGCAGCTTCAATGAACAAATATCTTATTTATTTCAACATTGTTGCATTGATTACATCATTTCTCCTGAGGCATTCTTTTGGAGAAAATTACAAGTTTTGGGTGTTGGCTGGCGTTCAAGTCACAATTCCAGTCCCAGAATATCTAGTCCCTTCATTGGTTGACTTGGAGATTTCTTAGGAGTTGAGCAATGAAAATGTTCATGTTCTCGCGTACTCCAACTCGAAATGTCCCGTATGTCGCCTCGCTAAAAACCTCCTTGAGAAAACCATGTTGGAACAAAACTCAAGTGAGGGAAAAAGAATGCGACTTACGGGGCACTCCTTGTTTCTCAGAAGTTGAAATATTTGAGGTGGTTGATGTTCCAGTTGTTTGGTAAGAGCCTTCCTTCCAATGTTTCTAGTTGGAATGAACCTTTGTCTGCCTTGCCTATGATATTGTACGGTCCGTCCCAATTGGATCCTAACTTGCCCTCTCGAGGATCTTTTCTTGCTTGGGTCTTAGCTTTGAACATGTAATCCCCAATCTTGAGTAACTGTACCTTGGCCTTTTTATCGTAGTAGTGTTCTGCTTGTTGTTTTTGTGCGACCATCCTTATAAAAGCCATGTCTCTTCTCTCCTTGATCTCGTCAAGGTCTTGTATTCTGTTCTCGTCATTGTCGTTGCCGCTCTCATTGGTGTACCTTAGGCAGGGCTCTCCGACTTCAACTGGTATGACCGCTTATTCCATAGACTATGAGTAGGGTGTTTCTCCTGTGCTCGTTTTTGGGGTCATTCTGTGTGCCCAAAATACTCCTGGGAGTATTTTCGGTCATAGTCCCTTGACCTTTTCAAGTCTCTTCTTGAAGATGTTTAAGATTGACTTATTGGAGGAATCTTTTTGCCCGTTGTCGTCCGGGTGGTAAGGGGTTAAGAGTATCCTTTTAATGTACCATTTTTCAAAAAACTCGATGGTTTTCTTCTCACGAATCGACAAATGATGTTTCTCTATATGAAGGTGATTACCTCTTACTCGCGAACTTGGGCGAACATGCCTGCTTCCACCCATTTAGATAAGTAGTCAGTTAAAACTAAAAGGAATTAACATTACCTCGTTCTGGCGGAAGTGGTCCCACGATGTCATTCCCCACTTAATGAATAGCTATGAGAAGGTAACAGAATGGAGGTGTTCGCCTACTTGGTGGATTGTCGGGGCGTACTTCTGACACTGCTCGCATTTCTTTATGAATTCTAGGGTGTCTTTCTTCATGGTGGGACAATAGTATCCCGCTCGTATGAGGTATTTGACCAGTGCTTGGTCACCGTAATGGCTGCTGCAGTAGCCTTCATGGACTTCCTTGGGAATATGTCCCAAACATTTTGCTAAGGGGCCGCCATATGTTCTCTTATATAATTTGTTGTAAAGGATGTTGTAACTAGCTGCTTGCATTCTTAGCTTCCTGGAGTTCTTTTTGTCATTTGGGAGGGTGGCGTCCTGCAAATACTTTATAATATAATTGCACCAGTCTCAGGCTAGGTTTACAGATTTTACCTCGATGTGGTCTAGTGTCGAGCTAAGGAGATGCACCGCGCTCCTATCCCCAGGAGTTATGTTTTTTGTTGCGGTAGCCAATTTTGCAAGGCTGTATGCCTCGAAGTTTTGAGTTCTTGGAATCTGGTCGAGCTGCCATTCGTCAAATTTGGGTAGTAATATGCATATCTCAGTTTGGTATTTCTGCAATCTTTGCTCTATGATCTAGAAAGTCCCAGTAACTTGGTTGACGACGAGCTGAGAATTACAGTATAGATTTAGACGTCTCACCCCATATTCGAGAGCTAGTCACAATCCTGCAATACGGCCTCATAACCAACCTCGTTGTTAGTCATATCTGGGCACCTTATAGATTGACGAACAACTTCATCGATGGGAACTTTAAGCACGAGACCCAATCCGGACCTGCATGCGTTGGATGCTCCATCATTATGTAAGACCTAGAGGTCCTGTGTTAAGTGAGAAGCTTGGGTGGCTTTCTTCTCAGCCTCGGGCATCACTTTGGCACTGAAGTCCGTGACAAAGTCGGCGAACGTTTGTGATTTTATTGTTGTGTAAGGCTGATAAGTGATATCATGCTCACTTAATTCGATCGCCCACTTGCCAACCTCCCCGGAAGCTCGGATTTATGCAATATTCTTCTTAAAGGAAATGTAAAGACGATCGAGATTGGGTGGCACTGGAAGTACGGTCTAAGCTTTCGTGAAGCTACGACAAGGGTCAGAGCCAGTTTCTCGAGGTAAGGATACCCAGTCCTGATGTTGATAAGTGTTTTATTGAAATAGTAAATTGGAGATTGCGTACCTTTGTCTTCTCGAACCAGTACTACACTCACTGCTACTTCTGAAACAACAAGGTAGATGAGGAGATGCTCCCCGAGCTCGGGCTTTCAGAGCAAGGGTGCCGATGATAGGTATTCCTTGAGTTCTTTCATTTCTTGTGCGCATTGAGGCGTTCACTCGAGGCCGTTATCCTTTTTGAGTACGTTGAAGAACCTGTGGCACCTGTCCGATGACCTCGAGATAAACCTGGACAAGGCGTAAATTCAACCCGTCAGTCTCTAGACTTGTTTCTTAGTGGTTAGATGTTCCGATATCCCATCAATAGCCTTAATCTGATCGGGGTTGACCTCGATTCTATGTTGTCATTCTGGGGGCCCAAAAACTTACCCGAAGTTATGCCAAATGCACTTTTCTCGGGGTCCAGTTTCATCCCATACTTCCTCAATTTTCTGAACGTTTCCTTTAAATGGTTGTCACACCGCCTTTTTGCGCGCCTACCCCGAAGGATAAATGCGCGAGGGAGTTTTTCCAATTTAAGTGACAATATTCGAAATGGGATTATTTATTTAATTCAGAGTCGCCACTTGGGAAAGGTTTGGCTTTTGGTGTCCCAAGTCACCGGTTTATCTTGAATCCCAAATCAAGGAAATTTTCGACTTTCCAAATGAAGTCTGTGAACTAGAAATTCTAAGTAAGGAATTCTGTTGACCCGAGGGAAGGTGTTAGGCACCCCCGAATCCCGTGGTTCTAGCACGGTCGCTTAAATTGTTATAATGGCTAAATATATGATTTTAATACATGTTATGACTTGCGTGCTTTTATTAAATTTAAACCGCTTTTATTATTATTTTTCTTTATAGAATTGCAACATTGTGAAAATGCATTTCGAACCACGTCACAATCAATGCGCCCGTGGTTGTTAATACATTCCAACTGCGTTGAGATTTGGATTTGGGTCACATAAATGCGCACCCGAACTTAAGAAGGTATTTTAGTTAAAATCGCGCCTAAAGAGTCTAACGCGTAATTATCTTTAGGGAAGGCAGTGAAGTTCACTAGACAGTCCATCCCAAGTTCTAAGTATTTAATATATACATTTATGAGGGCCCTGTGATTTGTGCGCTTTATTTGGCAAGGCTCGTCTCATTTATTTTTAAGGATATCCTAAAGCGACTACATTTCTATTAAATTTGTTTCTAAAATAAATGAGAGAAAATCCTAACCCGTTACAGGCTTAAAAGAGGCGTAAGATATTAAATGCTAGATTAAGACGAACGTTAACTGAAAGGAACATTACTAGAAATTATAAACAAAATCGAGAACGATAAAATAATATATTCGAACGTGATTAATTATCCTATAGCTAGATTAACTCCTCCTAATTATATAAACAAACGAATAATTGTTCGCGACTATTAGCGCTGAAATTAACCTTAATTATTAATGCTTATTCGGGAGTTTATTAGATCTAAACGCCAAACCATCTTACTAAACTCATGCCTATTAGATTAGTGTTCTTAAAATTGTTGCGTTGTTTTGTGCTTCAAAATATGTAAAAACCTGTTGATCCTATTAATAGCCACTTCATTTAAATGATGGGCCGATGCCAATATTAATTATTAATCTGCCTTACTAAAACTATGTTGAAACAAGGAATCCAACAAGAGAGTTGACATACATGGCTAACCCGTTGGTACTAACATAACACAATATGAAAATTTGTTTGGGATACGTTTTTCTTGAAATCAAATTGGACCGGATATAACGAGTTTGACAGTTCAAAGATCCAAACAGGAGTACATACAGATGCTTGCCATGATTCTACGTTATACTGTCATCACTAAATCAGACTAAATTGTTATGCACATGGAGATACGTCTGATCTAACAACATACTATTTAACAGTCCATATCAG
This sequence comes from Nicotiana sylvestris, assembly GCF_000393655.2. Taxonomy (NCBI): domain Eukaryota; kingdom Viridiplantae; phylum Streptophyta; class Magnoliopsida; order Solanales; family Solanaceae; genus Nicotiana; species Nicotiana sylvestris. Next base: position 56,676,623 of record NC_091057.1, on the reverse strand, counting down.
TTAAGGTACATTCCAATTCATACAGAATAAATGTAGTCGGAATGAGCTTAAACAAATACAGGCTAACTATCATTCAACCTATCGCTATATTTTGAACACAAGTACCGTGAAGCAAGCGACGTTCATTTCTTTATTTTTACTTCAACTTCAAGCTTTCAACAACACATGGTTTCAGAAATATGTACCTGGAAGCGCTTACAATTGAAGAAGAAGAAGGGCCAGTAGAGTAAAAGTGCAAACGAACAGCAACACAGCAATTTCAACCGCAAAAATACCCCAGAAATACACTCAAAGGCATCCCGGAATGTTTTGTTAAAATCCAACAGCACAATCAACACCCGAAAGACTCAACTGAACTTGAATTTAAACCAAAGTTGAACTAATAGATCGCAGAAGAAGTTCATGCAAATTGAAATCAAACTGAGATGTCGACTTCAACTACTAAACTCAAAACTGAATCGAAAAAATCAATGGAATAGTCTTTCTGTTGTTTTGGTTATCAACTATTTTTGAAACTATTTTAAGCCTCACCTTTCTGTTCTGAAACTCTTGGTCCGACCTCCTTTCAATTCTCAAAACCCTCTGTTTTTATATCCAAAAATCAAAATATTCCACAGCCTGTTAAAACCCATTAAAACTGAACTCCCCCCATGTTCTCTTTTTTGTTTTTCCACTCACAAGTTAAAAGAAAGGTATCCCTCATGAGATTCCCCCTTACAGCCCCCTTTTTCATTGTTAAAGTGGTTTATCCTTTATTAAGTTATGCAAGTATGGGCAGCATGAGTATGTCCTGACAGCACATGCTGTCCATTCTACTTTAATTCATTAAAAACTACAATGCACATGTTGCCCAAGGTCTAAAATGAGTGAACATGCCAGCAATTTCATATCAATTCAAAACTAAACTCTGGGATCTATATCAAACTGCAGCTATAAACCAATCCTTAAATGATTTCTGACTTAACTAACAGATTAACAAACAATTGTAATCAATTCTCAACTGATTCAACAATGCCTTAGTAAGAACTAAACAGCACGAGTCAGATTACTACCATTCCAAACTGAAACTAATTGACGACATATATCGAATCGACTACGCGAATTACAACACATACAATCAAAGCCAATGATCAGAATCCAACAGTATTAACAGGTGATTCAAGTTGTACTGACCAAAACAAAAGTTGCCATGGAAACTAATTAATCAACCAAATTCATTTCAATCGATTATATAGTTTAAAACACATATACTCAATCAGTGAATAGAGAAAAATTCGACCAAATAAAAGGTCCGGGCAAGGTGGACAGAATAGTCGACACAAAAATGAAAACAAATCAACTAACATTTAAACACATGAACAAACATCAACAGAAAACAACATGGGACTGACAAGGAAAAGAAAAAAATACCTTAAGGAATTGAAAATCAGACGACCCTGTCTCGGATTTTGAATCGAACCTCTTTTAGGGTTGAACGGACTTTAATCGAAGTGTTCTCAACTGAGAACACTTCGATTAAGGTCTATTAGACCCCAACCCTTTCGTTTAGTTGGACAAAACCCTTAGATACTAGATTTCTAGGGTTCTTGGGGCTGGTTTGGGACTTGGGGTTTTCTGGTTAGATTCGGACCAAACCAAGCTTGGTTTGGTCACGAGGGAGGTCAGAGGGGTAACTGGTATGGATTTGGGGTGGTTTGGCATAGGATGAGGTCCGACTCGAATCTTCAAATGAAGATTCGAGACGATGGGGGAAGATTCGAGGCCAACGGTTTGTAGATCCGTGTCCAGGGGGTCGAGGTGCACTAGGGGTGTTAGTCTGGTGGTCACCGGCATCGTTGCCGCCGGGTTTATGGTGAGGGAAAGGTGGGGCGGCGCTAGGGTTCTTGAGGGGGTTTAGGAAGAAGACGATGATGGGGAGGGGGTCTGGCTTAGGGGGCGTGGGGGTAAGGGATTGGGTTTATATAGTTAGGGGGGAAATTAATCTAGGCCGTTAGATCATCAACAATCGATGGCCTGGATTGATTCGCTTAAATGGAAACGACGCCGTATGGGTTAAGTGAGACCAGTGGGTCTCTGGGTGAGACGGGTCGGGTTAAAACGTGGGTATGGAGATGTGATCTTGGTCGTTGATCATTCAGATCAACGGCCCAGATCAAGCATGATCAAGACGACGTCGTCTGGACGTCCCTGAGGTCAACTAATTTGGACCGGGCAAAACAAATGCTTTGGGCCTGATTTGGGTCCAATTTGAAATGGCCCAATTCTGATTTTGTCCAATTTAAACTTATTTCTTTTCTTTTCCTATTTATAATTAAAATCTGAATTTACAAAAATCCTAAAAATATATTATAAAAATATAAAAATCAAAATTATATCACAAGTCATTAATTGATATTTTTAGTAACAATTAACACACAATATCATATATTCATTAAACAAAAATCAACCATTAACGCTAAAAATGACAAAATTAACCAGAAATAATATTTTTTGTGATTTTTTATTCATTCAAAACCAAATACGATTTGATTAATTCCTAATAGTAGAACGATATCCTAAACTTACACGCGACATATATTTTTTGTATTTTTATTTGATAAAACTAAACAATCACAGACAAAACTACAAATAACTACCAAAAATGCCACGTAAATTCCAAAAATTATACAACAAGACCATTTGTTTTATTTTTCGATTTCTTTTGGAGTAATTATCGTGTAAACAAAAATCACGTGCTCACAGCTGCCCCTCTTTGTTCGAAAACACGATGGGTTTTCGTGCAAAGATAAAGTGAGCGGACATGAGCGATTTTTGCCCGTTGGAATACTCCGTGTGAAGCATATTTTGAAAGATTTGACCGAATCTTTGCTTCAAAGATTTCCTACATATCCTGGGCTAAACAGGAATCAGGTCAATGTAGTTCGGGAAGTTTTGGTAGCTGGGACTATCATGGGATTGCAATGCTTGTTGTTACTGTTGTTGCTGTTGCCGCTACTGCTTTACCGACCTCCTTATTACAACTAAAGGGAATTGAAACTGAACTAACTACTTATGCCTGTCAACCGCTAGTTACAAAATTCCTATCTATAATTCTTTTGCAACTTGATCTTGGGTCTTAGCTGATTTTGCTTGTAGACTTCGATCCGAATCTTGATGCTCGCAAGTTGTAGGCGCTTGTTCATTTCTGCAGCATTGAGTGAAACGGGATTGGCGGAGCTCGGGAATTTAATTCAATTTTGAGCAACCTGCACTTTGTTTGTTCCAATATTTGGGAACATCTTCTTTTTGTTCTTTCCTTCTTTTCTTTATTCTGGATTGAGACTCACCCCGTAGGTCGTCTCGATCCATGCGCCTCGAGGTCAGACCTGCTGAGACAACAAAACAAACGAACGAAATTTTCTGCCCCAGTTTCACTAGGAAAATTTCATGAGTTAATTGCTATAAATAAAATCTACAAAATTGATGAGGGGATTGGAAACCTCAAGTCTAAAAGGTGCAACTCAAGGATTGGAGCCCTAATGTTTGCAAAAGGCAAAACGCTCAACTCAGGGATTGGAGCCCTAATATTGGCTAAAAGGGAAAACCGTTCGACTCAGGGATTGGAGCCCTAATGTCGGCTAAAAGAAAATTGCTCAACTCAGGGATTGGAGCCCTAATGTCGACTAAAAGAAAATTGCTCAACTCAGGGATTGGAGCCCTAATGTCGGCTAAAAGAAAATTGCTCAACTTAGGGATTGGAGCCCTAATGTCGGCTAACAGGAAAAAAACGCTCAACTCAGGGATTGGAGCCCTAATGTCGGCTAAAGGAAAAATGCTCAACTCAGGGATTGGAGCCCTAATGCTGGCTAAAGAAAAATCGTTCAACTCAGGGATTGGAGCCCTAATGTCGGCTAAAAGAAAATGCTCAACTCAGGGATTGGAGCCCTAACTAAAGGAAAATCGCTCAACTCAGGGATTGGTTCCTTGATGTCGGCTAAAGAAAACTCGCTCAACTTAGGGATTGGAGCCCTAATGTTGGTTAAAGGAAAATCGCTCAACTCAGGGATTGGAGCCCTAATGTCAGCTAAAGGAAAACTCAACTCAGGGATTGGAGCCCTAATGTCGGCCAACAGGAAAAAATGCTCAACTCAGGGATTGGAGCCCTAATGTCGGCTAAAGGGAAGTTTCTCAACTCAGGGATTGGAGCCCTAATGTCGGCTAAATGAGAAACGCTCAACTCAGGATTGGAGCCCTAATGTTGGCTAACTAGAAAAACGCTCAACTTAGGGATTGGAGCCCTAATGTCGGCTAACAGGAAAAACACTCAACTTAGGGATTGGAGACCTAATGTCGGCTAAAGGAAAAATGCTCAACTCAGGGATTGGAGCCCTAATGTCGGCTAAAAAAATGCTCAACTCAGGGATTGGAGCCCTAATGTCGGCTAACAGGAAAAAATGCTCAACTCAGGGATTGGAGCAGTAATGTTGGCTAAAGGAAAATCGCTCAACTCAGGAATTGGAGCCCTAATGTCGGCTAAAGAAAAATTGCTCAACTCAGGGATTGGAGCCCTAATGTCGGCTAACAGGAAAAAACGCTCAACTCAGGGATTGGAGCCCTATGTCGGCTAACAGGAAAAGACGCTCAACTTAGGGATTGGAGCCCCAATGTCGGCTAAAAGGAAAATTCGCTCAGCTCAGGAATTGGAGCCCTAATGTTGGCAACAAGTGAAGGATTGATTTCGGGGATTCTAAACTAACCCCTTTTTTGGAATTTTCTTCTTATTTCTCTTTTCGTCTTTTTTTTTATATATATTTTTATATTATTTTTTGTTTAGTAAAAATGCAGGAAAGAATTTGGAGGAAACTTCCCTCTTGGGTCGATTCCTTGCTGCAAAGCTGTTTCTCACACTTGTGCATTTCTTTTATTTTGGGCGGCACCTGCTTCTTGCACGGTTGCTTTGGATCGCACCTATTTCAATTTTCCAAACAAAGAACAATTGTCAGTTTGAGAATGGTGGTTGGTTCGGTGGCTTTGATTGCTTGTTCCTGGCCTCATTTCCGTTTGAGAAACTCCGCCATTGATTGGATGCAACAGACGACCCCCTTTCAAACTGATCAGACTCGCATTTCCGGATTTCGTGATGATTCGCCCGTGTAAGGCTTTGGTTCTTCCATCCCATTCTGCTTGGGGATTTTTACTGCGGCAGACCCAGTGGGTATTGTTACTGGGGCAGACTTGTTGGGGATATTTCTCTCTCTCTTTTATTTTTTGTGTGTGTGTCTTTATTTGAAAGCAATCAACATCATGATCAGTCGGGATTGGACTGACGCATCACTGAAGTGGGGTATTTTCTTCACTTCTTACTAAATGGAGCTCTGTGAAACCGGTCCTGCCACCTTTTCTTTCCAACACATTTTGGAATATAAGGTTAAAACGAAAGGGATTCAAGGAAAGGTAAAACAAAGAGCGGAGAAATGAATTTAATAGAGAAGTGTCCCTTTTGGGACAAAAAAGACATATCTGAGGCAACATGCTGACTTTAAATTGACATGACGTGCTTTTTGGACTGGATGCCCGACCCTCATGAACTTGTATTTCCTCATGAACCAAAAACGGATCTATGTTTCCGAACCAGGGAACCTTGCCAGAACTTCTGAGGTAGAATCATCTTTTCGGCCGACAGCGCCCTTTGCGGGTTTTCGCTAGTCGACCTCTCTCATTTCTTTTCTCACCGCCACCTGATAGCACTCTTTGCGAGTTTTTACTAAACAAGTTCTCTCATTTTTTATTTCTCTACTCCCGTCGTCTCACGGTGCCCGAAGGTTTTCACCGACAAGACTCTCTCATTTTATTTCTCTCAATTTTAGAATGTATCGGCTTCCAATCATGATATTTCTTGGTTTCCCCTGCCTTTGGCAATTGATCTGAAGGACTTGTACTTGTTAAAAGAATTGTGGATGAAATTACAACTTTGGAACCATTTGGTGGGCCCAGTTTCAACTTCAGGGTAAATTGGATTTTATTTTTGGTGTGACTGAACCCCAGAGAGAGGCTGCCTACGTATCCTTTCGGAATCAAGTCAGACGTAGTTCAGGAGTGAATGGGGCGATAGAGTGCCGAGGTTGAGAGACGCGCGAGGTTCCATCGAAGTTCCGATTCGATGTCCTGTTTATTACATAAAATCAAAATTTAAAAGACTAACTAAGCCTATCAGCTACGAGTTACAAGATTCCTATCTATAAATCTCTTAAAGCTTGATCTTGAGTCTTGGCTAGGTCTTGTTGCAGACTCCGATCTGAATCTTGATGCTTGTTAGTTGTAGGTGTTGATTCTTTCCTCAGCTTGGATAAAGGCGGGACATGCGAAAACTTGTAACTTCAAACGTATCTTGAGCAGTCCGCATCTTTCTCCACTTCAATATTATGAATTCACTTCAAAACAAACAAACAAACAAACGAAATTTTCTGCCCCAGTTTTCACTAGGAAAATTTCGTGAGTTAATTGCCATAAAAATCTACAGAATTGATGAGAGGATTGGAAACCTCAAGCCTAAAAGGCTCAACTCAGGGATTGGGACTCTAATGTGTGCAAAAGGCAAAATGCTCAAATTAGGGATTGGAGCCCTAATATTGGCTAAAAAGGAAAACCACTCGACTCTGGGATTGGAGCCCTAATGTTGGCTAAATAAAACTTGCTCAACTCAGGGATTGGAGCCCTAAAGTTGGCTAAAAGAAAATCGCTCAACTCAGGGATTGGAGCCCTAATGTTGGCTAAAGGAAACTTGCTCAACTCAGGGATTGGAGCCCTAATGACGGCTAAAGGAGACTCGCTCAACTCAGGGATTGGAGCCCTAATGTCGGCTAAAGAAAATTGCTCAACTCAGGGATTGGAGCCCTAATGTCGGCTAAAAGAAAATTGCTCAACTCAAGGATTGGAGCCCTAATGTCGGCTAAAAGAAATTTGCTCAACTCAGGGATTGGAACCCTAATGTCGGCTAAAGGAAACTCGCTCAACTTAGGGATTGGAGCCCTAAATTGGGAGGATTGCCAGGTTATGCCGAAAAACTAACCGGGTTATGCCGGGAGAAAAGGAAAAAGGGCTCCTGGGTTATGCTAGGGAGGTTCACGGGTTATGCCGTGAAGAAAAGAGGTCCTCGGGTTATGCCGGGGAGGAAAGAAAAAGGGGCCCTGGGTTATGCAAGGGAGGTCCACGGGTTATGCCGAAAAAAAAAGGAAAGAGTCCTCGGGTTATGCCGGAAAAGGGCAATAGTCCTCGGGTTATGTCGGGGAAGTCATCGGGTTATGCCGGAAAAGGGAAAGAGTCCTCGGGTTATGCCGGGGAAATCATCGGGTTATGCCGAAAAAGAGTCCTCGGGTTATGCCGGGGAAATCATCGGGTTATGCCAAAAAAGAGTCCTCGGGTTATGCCGGGGAAGTCATCAGGTTATGCCGGAAAAGGGAAAGAGTCCTCGGGTTATGCCGGGGAGTCATCGGGTTATGCCGAAAAAGGAAAAGAGTCCTCGGGTTATGCCGGGGAAGTCATCGGGTTATGCCGGAAAGGGAAAGAGTCCTCGGGTTATGCCGAAAAAGGGAAAGAGTCCTCGGGTTATGCCGGGGAAGTCATCGGGTTATGCCGAAAAGGGAAAGAATCCTCGGGTTATGCCGGGGAAGTCATCGGGTTATGCCGAAAAAGGGAAAGAGTCCTCGGGTTATGCCAGGGAAGTCATCGTGTTATGCCGGAAAAGGGAAAGAGTCCTCGGGTTATGCCGAAAAGGGAAAGAGTCCTCGGGTTATGCCGGGGAAGTCATCGAGTTATGCCGGAAAAGGGAAAGAGTCCTCGGGTTATGCCGGGGAAGTCATCGGGTTATGCCGGAAAAGGGAAAGAGTCCTCGGGTTATGCCGGGAAGTCATCGGGTTATGCCGAAAAAGGGAAAGAGTCCTCGGGTTATGCCGAAAAGGGAATGAGTCCTCGGGTTATGCCGGGGAAGTCATCGGGTTATGCCAGAAAAGGGAAAGAGTCCTCGGGTTATGGCGGGGAAGTCATCGGGTTATGCCGGAAAAAAGGAAAAAGGTCTCTGGGTTATGCCAGGGAGGCCCACGGGTTATGCCGGGAATCAACTAGGGAATGGGACACTTTTTAAGAAAAATGAGTAAAAATGCAGGAAAGAATTGGGAGGAGACTTCCCTTTTGGGTTGATTATTGCAGCATAGCTATTTCTAACCCTTGCGCATTTCCTTTTGGTTGCACCTGCCTTTTGCATGGTTGCACCTGCTTCTTGTGCGGTTTGTGCATTTTTTTTTCTTTTGGTTGCACCTGCTTCTTGCACAGTTGCTTTGGATTGCACCTGTTTCAATTTTTCAAACAAAGAACAATTGTTAGTTTGAAACTGTGGTCGGTTTTGTGGCCTTCATTATTTTTCTTGGTCCCAGCCTCATTTCTGTTGAGAAACTTCGCCATTGATTGGCTTCAAAGGCGACCCCTTTTCAAACTGATAAGACTCAGATTTCAGGATTTCATGATGATTCGCCCGTGTAAGGCTTTGGTTCTTCCATCTCACTCTGCTTGGGGATTTGGAGGTAATCAAACGTCATGATCAGTCGGGATTGGACTGACGCATCACTGAGGCTGGGTATTTTCTTCACCTCTTGCCAGACGGAGCTCTGTGAAACCGGTCCTGCCACCTTTTCTTTCTAACACATTTTGGAATTTAGGGTTAAGCCGAAAGGGATTCAAGGAAATATAAACAAAGAGCGGAAAAAACGAATTTAAAAGAGAAACGTCCCTGTCGGGGGAAAAGAAGGACTTATCTGAGGTGCATGTTGGCTTCAAACTGACATGACACGCTTTTTGGACTGGATGCCCGAAACTTACGAACTTGCATTTTCTCATGAACCAAAACGGATCTATGTTTCCCAACCAGGGAACCTTGCTAGAACTTTCTGTGGTGAAATCATTTTTTCGGCCGACAGCGCCCTTTGCGGGTTTTTGCTAGTCGACCTCTCTCATTTTTGTTCTTACCATCGCCCGATAGTACCTTTTGCGGGTTTTCACTAAACGGACTCTCTCATTCTTGGTTTCTCTACTCTCGTTGCCTCATGGTGCCCGAAGGTTTTCACCGATAAGACTCTCTCATTTTATTTCTCTCAATTTTAGAATGTATCGGCTTCCAACCTTGATATTTCTTGGTTTCCCCCGCCTTTGGCAATTGATCCGAAGGACTTGTACTTGGTTTTTGGTAAAAAGAATTGTGGATGAAATTACAACTTCGGAACCATTTGGTGTGCCCGTGGTTGAACCATGATAACATCTGCCCCAGTTTCAACTTCAGGGAAAATTGGATTTTTGTTTTGGTGTGACTGAACTCCAGATAGAGGCTGCCTACGTATCCTTTCGAAATCAAGTCAGAACGTAGTTCAAGCAAATCATTTGTGTATTTTTTTTTTCGGAGCATCAGGGAATTTTTGATCCTCAAACCTAACTGCAATGGCTAGTCACGTGGGACTTAACCTTTCCAACTTTATTTTGCCTTTGTAGGCCTTTCTTTTCTGTCTTCTTTCTTCCAACTTCAATTTTAGAGCATTTGGGGGTACCTTGGTTTCTTCAACTTCGCTGAGGCGATTAGCCACGTGAAACTCAACCCTTTCAACTTCAATTGCCTTTATAGGCGCTTTAATTTGATTTTCTCCTTCCAAGAGTTTTGATTCCTGAGCATCGGCTGCCATGGCCAGTCGAGGTCGTCTTGATGCCCCTGCTGAGGCTGGGTGCCTTTTGCACATTAGCGTGTATCAAACGAAAGCCCTGTAAATCAGTCTTGCCATCCTTTCTTTGTCTTGGTTTTGGAACAGTGTTAGACCAAAAGGGATTCAAAGAGAAACAAATAATTAAATGGAGAATGAGTTTAAAACTAGAAGTGTCCCTTTCGGGGAAAGGAGAGAAGGACTTATCTGGAGTACATGCGGACTTCAATGAACATGACATGCCTTTTGGACTGGATGCCTGATCTGTGTAAACCGTCCCACTCTATAAAATTCATCACAACTTTGCCTTGAATACCGAGGAACCTTGCCAGGACTCTGTTGATGCCGATGGCTGTGAGGATCTTATTTTCGATCATGGGCGTCTTTTGAGGGTTTTCACGAGCTGGCATTTTTCCTTTCATTTCTTACCATCTCCTTATAGTGCTCGTGTGGGTTTTCACTAACAAGACTCTCTCATTTTCATTTTTCTTTACTTACCGTCGCCTTACGATGCCCGTGTGGGTTTTTACCAATAAGACTCTCTCATTTTATTTCTCTTACTTTGCTTGCGAGGATCTAAGTAATTATATTCTCTGATCCTTGAACATTCTTACCGATTGATCGGAAGGACTTGAACAGGATTTGGGGTAAAACAAGCTTGGATGGAATTACAACTTTAGAACCTTTCTGGCGAACTGTCGCCGAACCACTATAACTTTTGCCCCAGTTTCACTTTTGGGGGGGATCTTGGATTTTATTTTGGTGTGACTGAACCCCAAGGAGAGGCTACCTACGTATCCTTTCGGAATCAAGTCAGACGTAGTTTAGGCTCAATCAATTTTTTTTTTAAAAGGTAGCCAAAGAAATGTAACCGGCTCAAAGGGCTTGTAGAGAGAGTTGATAGTGTTTGGGTAGTGGGAATAAAACCTTCATCATCTCAAATGTGCCAAGACATCACCGAAGTAAACTCAGATATAGTACCTTTTGACTGCATCCGCATTCACCGCTGTCTCAGGATCATTTCCTTCAATATCACCCAGATACAACGCTCCTCTTGGCAATATCTTCCTGATGATGTATGGGCCTTTCCAATTAGGAGCAAATTTTCCTTTCGCTTCCTGGTGATGTGGAAGAATGCGCCTTAATACCAGTTGACCTACTTCAAAATTCCTGGGTCGTACTTTCTTGTTGTAAGCACGGGCCATTCTTTGTTGGTACAACTGCCCGTGACAAACCGCGACCATTCGTTTCTCGTCAATCAAAGTCAACTGCGCCAATCAAGTCTTAACCCACTCGCTATCTTCAATTTCTGCTTCAACAATGGTTTAGAGCGAAGGAATTTCTACCTCTGCCGGTATCACAGCCTCGGTCCCATAAACCAACAAGTATGGGGTTGCGCTTACTGACGTGCGCACTGTAGTGCGATAACCTAGCAAAGCAAAAGGTAACTGTTCATGCCATTATCTGGAACTCTGGATCGTCTTCCTCAAAATCTTCTTGATGTTTTTTTTTGCTGCTTCAACAGCGCCATTGGCCTTGGGCCGATAAGGAGTGGAGTTCCTATGCATTATTTTGAACTGTTCGCATACATCCTCCATCAAGTGACTATTTAGGTTTGCTGCGTTATCTGTGATGATAGTTGCGGGAATACCGAAACGACAAATAAGATTTGAATGTACAAAATCCACCACGGTCTTCTTAGTGACCGATTTGAGAGTGACAGCTTCGACCCATTTTGTGAAGTAGTCGATAGCGACCAATATGAATCGGTGTCCATTCGAGGCTTTTGGCTCAATTGGCCCAATGACGTCCATGCCCCAAGCAACAAATGGCCAAGGTGCAGACATGAGATGTAGTTCTGTGGGAGGTGCATGAATCAAATCACCGTGCACCTGACACTGATGACACTTCCGAACGAAACTAAAACAATCCTTTTCCATGGTTATCCAGTAATAACCCGCTCGAAGGATCTTCTTTGCTAAAACATACCCATTCATGTGGGGCCCGCATACCCCCGCGTGTACCTCATGCATGATTCTTCCCGCCTCCTCGGCGTCAACACATCTTAACAAGTTGAGATCCAGGGTTCTTTTATACAATACCTCGCCGCTCAAAAAGAAACCACCTGCATGCCGCCTAATAGTTCTATTTTGATCTCCAGTAGCATGTTCGGGGTATTCTTGTGTCTTCAAGAACCTCTTGATATCATGGTACCATGGCTGGGTACATGATCCTGCCTCGATTACATTACAGTAACCGTGTCTTTCCCTGATTTGGATTTCCAAGGGATCGATGTGGGCGTTACCTGGGTAAGGTAACATTGAAGCTAAGGTGGCAAGTGCATCCGCTAGTTCATTGTGACAACGCGGGATATACCTGAACTCTATTGATTTGAATCGCTTGCCGAGATCCTCCACGTGCTGTCGGTAAGGAATAAGCTTGACATCTCGAGTTTCACATTCACCTTGGGCTTGCCGGATAATCAGGTCAGAATCTCCTATAATCGACAAATCTTCAACATCTTGATCGATCGCCATATTCATGCCCATGATGCGGGCTTCATATTTAGTTGTATTGTTCGTGCAAAAGAAACGAAGCCTAGCTGTAGCAGGATAGTGCTGACCAGTGGGTGAGATCAAGATTGCCCCAATTCCTACACCTTTGGCGTTTACGGCCCCATCAAAGAACATCTTCCAGACATGAGCATTTTCCGAGACTAATTCTATGGTTTTTATTTCTTCATCTGGAAAATAAGTACTCAATGGTTGGTATTCCTCATCAACCGGGTTCTCGGCCAAATGATCCACTAACGTCTGGGCTTTCATCGCCGTGCGAGTGACATAGACCATGTCAAATTCAGTAAGCAAGATTTGCCACTTGGCTAGTCTGCCAGTAGGCATTGGTTTCTGAAATATGTACTTCTACGGATCCAACCTGGTTATGAGGTAAGTAGTATGAGCTTGGAGCAATTTTTGAGCGACCCACGTCAAAGCACAACACGTTCTTTCCAACAAAGTGTACTTGGCCTCATAGCTAGTGAATTTCTTGCTTAAGTAATAGATCGCCTGTTCTTTCTTTCCGGTTATGTCATGTTGCCCGAAGACACAACTGAAAGAATTTTCCAAGACTGTCAGATACAAGAACAGGGGTCTCTCTGGCTCTGGCGGGACCAAAACTAGAGGATTTGAAAGATATTCTTTGATCTTGTCAAAAGCCTCTTGACACTCAGCCGTCCATTTGATTGTTGCATCCTTCCTCAATAGCTTGAATATGGGCTCACATGTGCTAGTTAGCTGGGCAATGAATCGACTGATATAGTTTAACCTGCCCAATAGACTCATCATGTCTTTCTTCGTTTTTGGAGGAGGTAGATCTCGGATAGATTTTATCTTTGTTAGATCTAACTCGATACCTCTCCTGCTTACTATGAAACCCAAAAGCTTGCCCGATGGGACTCCGAAGGCGCATTTAGCCGGATTCAGCTTCAGGTCGTACTTTCTCAGCCTCTCGAAGAATTTCCTCAAGTCTTGGACATGATCATCCTGAGTCCTGGACTTGACTATCACGTCGTCTACATATACCTCTATCTCTTGATGCATCATATTATGAAAAATGGCTGTCATGGCTCTCATGTAAGTTGCCCCGACATTCTTCAAACCGAATGGCATAACCCGATAACAGTAAGTACCCCAAGGTGTAGTGAAGGCGGTTTTCTCGGCATCTTCTTCATCCATCAACACCTGATGATATCCAATGTAACAATCTACGAAAGACTATATCTCATGTTTGGCACAATTATCAACGAGGATGTGGATGTTGGGCAATGGGAAATTGTCTTTGGGACTCGCCCTATTCAAATCTCGATAATCCACACATACCCGAGTCTTCCCATCTTTCTTCGGTACTGGAACTACATTCACCAACCACGTAGTGTACTGGACTACCCGGATTACTCCTGTTTTCAACTGCTTGGTGATTTCTTCTTTGATCTTATCACTGACATCAGTCTTGAACTTTCTCTGCTCCTGTTGAACTGGAGGACAATCAGGGTAAATTGGCAATTTATGCACCACTAGATCAACACCTAATCTCGGCATGTCATCGTATGACCAAGCAAACACATCTTTAAATTCAAAAAGGAGTTGAATTATCGCGTTTTCTCGTCCGTGTGAATGCTTATTTTGGTCTCTCGGATTTCTTTAGGAGTTCCCAAATTAACCGGTTCAGTGTCATTCAAATTCGGCTTAGGTTTATTCTCAAAGTGTTCCAATTCTCGATTTATTTCCCTAAAAGCCTCTTCTTCGTCATATTCCGGTTCTTGGTTCATTATTTCACAATTAAACAGCTCGTTGGGATCTGGGCGTGAAGTCCGCAAGCATGTCATATTATTTAAAGCCGCATTATTATAACTGAAAGGAAAAGATAAAGGAAAAATAGCAGAAATCAGAATAAAGGAAAAAATGAGGAAATACTAATTTTATTCCTTGGAATTTGGAAAGATAACAAGGTTTATAATTCAGGAATTCAAAACAGGAATTTAAAGAAAAACATCCGAGTAACATCCTGGGATAACTCGTGATGCAGGAGAGGTGGCAGGACAGGTCTACCCGGACTCCTGCCTAGTTGGGAATGGCGTGGCCTCCCAATTCTGAAGCTTAGAATTTGGCCCCACATATAGCATCTCAGCGGTGCTTGTGCCTTCTCCCGGTTGAACCATGTGAGTCTCGTAAAGCATTCCTCTCATTTCCCCACATATTTCTTCGATCTCTTTGGCCGTAAAAGCCTCGTCGTCTTCTTCTTTAATGTATTTTGGTCCGACGAAAGTCTCGTACAAATGTGGCAATGGTCGAGGCAACTTCCAACCCTCATTTTTCCTCTGTTTCGCCCAATCCTCATCTTTTGGAGTGGGTTGGAAACCTATCCCAAAGAGTTTCTTAGTGGAAGGTAAGGTGATGGGTTCTGTTATTCCTTGCAGCGTTCGTCCAAGCCCTTTCCCTGGTCTGAATCCTTGTCGGATCATTTCTTTAGCCACCATGATTGAGGTGTTGGACAGGAAAGGTTGGGGGCGAGGTTTTCCTTCTTCATACTGCTCTACCAGCACAACTTCGAAAGCCTGATAAACCGTGTACTCACTCCCTTCCCCTGCTTCAAGATATGGGATGGATGGGTCCCGATAAATAGATTGTTCGTCTTCTCCGTGGACCACAATTTCCCGATCTTCATATTCAAACTTTACCATTTGGTGGAGAGTGGAAGGTACAACCCCTGCCGCATGAATCCAAGGTCTTCCGAGGAGAAAGTTGTAAGACGTGTCCATATCCAGTACCTGGAAAGTTATTTCGAACTCCACCGGTCCTATAGTCAACACCAAGTCTATTTCACCGAGGGTGTCCCTCTTGGTTCCATCAAAAGCCCTTACGCAGACATTATTGGGGAGAATTCTTCCGGTCCCAATTTCCATTCTCTGCAGCATGGAGAGCGGACAAATGTCAACACCCAAACCTCCATCCAACATTACCCGCTTGACATAGTAGTCTTCGCACTTGACTGTCAGATGTAAAGCTTTGTTGTGAGCCGCTCCCTCCGGAGGTAAGTATTTCTTGCTAAAAGAAACTTGATTAACCGCAAAGAACCTTTCCATCATTCTCTCCAGTTGTTCAACTGAAGTCTCAGCCGGTATATACGCTTCGTTCAGGGTTTTGAGCAAGATCTTCTGATGTTCGGCCGACCTCATTAGCAAAGATAGCATCGCCACTTGCTTAGGGTACTTGCGTAACTGATCCACCACTTCGTAGTCAGGCATTTTCATCTTTTGGAAGAAAACTTCCGCTTCTTCAACACTTACAGGCTTCTTAGGTGGGAAGCGCTTCCGTGTGGCGTTGTTTAACTCTTGAGTGTCTGAATATTTTCCAACGAAAGTATTCTCCGGAAGTTCCCCCGTGACTTATCTGCCTTTGTACGTAACCAATGTTCTTTGATAGTTCCACGGTACTGTGGACGGGTCTGTCATTGGCTTCTGTGGTACGCGTCCGATAACCACTGGCTCATTCGGCCGAGGTGGTTTGATCGTTCCCCGAACCACATAGGCCCCTTTCGATACGTACATTGGTTTTGCCCTTTTGACTTCGAATCTCTGCGGCTTCTCTGATCGACCTCGTAGAATATAAAGAACTTCATTCTTCGCGGGCACCATCGTCACTGTCTTTGTGTCGGCCTTCTCTTCGAGCTCAACCTTGACAGTACCAGTCTTCTTTTCCCCTTTCTCTAGCTTCGGGGCGGCTTTAGGCTTTTTCCCTGCATCGACGATGGCGATTATAGTTTTTAGGGCAGGATCAAACTCCTTGTCCTCACAAATCATCCCAATCAACGGCCCGTTATTGTGAGCGGGCAATGGATTGTTGGTCACATTCGGGACCTCCTCGTCCCTTAACACTATCTTTCCCTATTCTATTAAGTTCTCAACCACCCTTCTTAAAGTCCAACAATCATTGGTATCATGCCCTTCTGCTCCCGAATGATAAGCACACCTGACACCGGCTTTGTAAGCAGGTGATGCTGGATTGTGCCTTGTCTGAGAGACTGGTTGCAGGAAACCCATCTGGACTAGCTTTGGGAATAAGGTAGAATACGGTTCACCAATGGGTGTGAAAGTCCATCTTCTGGGTGGTTCTTGAGGGCGGAAGTTATTTTGAGGTGGTTGTGGATTATAGTGGTTTCGGTAAGGAGGCTGATTTCTGGGAGGTGGAGCTTGGCCCCGATTGGCTTGTTGCGGTGGCTATACATAAGGCTGGGTATTCATGACCATGTAGGGTTGAGGAGCATAGGTCACATTTTGGTGGGGGTAGTAATGTTGTGGGGTTCTTTCTGGAAAACGGGGCCTGGGATTACGATATTCTCTTGCTTCTGATGCCGCCATGGACGTCTCTTCCTTTTTCTTCCCTCTTGCTATTCCTCCGGACCCGCTTTGGACGGCTTGGGAGGTTGCCCTTATGGCTGCCTGACTCAAGATTCTACCCGTTTTCAAACCATTCTCTACCATTTCCCCGATCTTAATTGCTTCCGCGAAAGGCTTTCCCATGGCTGACATCATGTTTTGGAAGTAATCAGATTCTTGAGCCTGGAGGAAAGTAGTGACCATTTCTATTTCATCCATGGGAGGTTTTACCCTTGATGCTTGCTCGCGCCATTTAATGGCATATTCTCTAAAGCTTTCCGAGGGTTTCTTCTTCAAGTTTGACAAAGAATTCCTGTCCGGCGCGATGTCAATATTATACTGAAACTGTCTTACAAAATCTCTGGCGAGATCATCCCAAATATGCCATCGAGATATGTCTTGATCCATATACCATTCTGAGGCTATTCCTACCAAGCTTTCTCCGAAGTATGCCATTAACAATTCTTCTTTGCCATCAGCTCCACGCAATTGGTTGCAATACTTTTTGAGATGAGCAATGGGATCGCCATGCCCATCATATTTTTCAAACTTCGGTGTTTTGAAACCCATGGGCAGGTGCACGTGAGGGAACATGCACAGATCAGTATAGGAAACACTCTTCTGCCCGCTTAAACCTTGCATATTTTTCAAACTCTGCTCGAGGCTCCTCATTCTTTTTGCCATTTCATTTTGTTCAACAGCTTTGGGATTTTGGTCTTGCCCAGGTGTAAACTCTTATTGAGGCTGTTGAGGGTGAGTGTTGGTGGTAAACCGAGTTGGCTCCAGTGAGAAGGATGGTGCTTGAAATGTGAATGAGGAAGAGTCAAAATTAGGCCTGTGTGTAGTGGGTTGTGCCACGATTGGACAGGGCGGTGCGGTGAATATGTTTGTAGCTACATCTGTCGTTGACATCCGGGGGTAAGAATCGGAGGGTGATCCAGCGGAGTGGGCTGAAATGGTCGGGTACCCGAATGGGGTAGTTGGATAACTTATGGGGACGTTGGAAGTCCCACTTGTCCTAGAGAACAACTCGGGGAATCCAGGGATTACACTTGGCGGCTCTTTTCCGTTGTTCCAATCATCCAACATTTCCAACATGCCAAGCCGCAAGATTCTGTTTTCTTCAGCAGTTGCTGACTCGAAAGTTGGGATGGCCGAGATTGAACTCTCCTCGGAGATAGGAATTGTCGGCAAAGGAATTTCTGAAGACATCTCTACACTTCCCTTTGATCTCGTGAAGTAAGTGTGAACACTTCCTCTCGACTTAGTGACGGGCAACTGAACACTTCCTTTCGACCTTGTAAAGTATGAATGTGAGGCCAGACCTCCACCAAACCAAACCACCTTTTCTAAAAACCTGGACTTAGCAGCAAGCAAACGGTTAGTTTGAAACAAATAACAGACAGGTAATCTCACGTTGGGGTGTGATGCACCTATACAGTTAAGTGAATTTCTACATGTTTGCATCGATGACATGCGTCATTCCGGCTTCTCTTTATGCTCCCCTTTATTTATTATTTATTATTTATATTTCTATATATATATATATATATATATATATATTTTATTTTTATCTTCATTATTTTCAGTTAAAAATGTGACCGGATCCGATGAGGATTACCTACATATCACGATGCCACGTGAATCAGATCATTACGTAGTTCAAAACAAACAAGTGTAAAAGAAGCACACATTTTTTATTACTGAAACAATCTATTACAAACTAACATTTTTTGAAAAAGGGGAAAATAACAAGACTTGAGATAAATACAAACTCAAACTACTGATACACCCTGATGCGAAAAGACGGACAGAAGATGCTAAGATGGAAAATATAGACTCGACCTATAAATACATTAAAGTTTCAAGAATTGGCACCCGCGGGGCATCGTTCGGCCTCGCCGCGGTCTTAGGTGTGAGGTCCCTTTCAAGTTGTTCCAGCTCATACATGGTCTGCTTGACATAAATCATCACTGCCGAGAGAAAGGTAATACTGGTCATGTTTTCACATCATAGACACCTCCTGATGATGGCATGGGCAATGGTCTTAATCTTATCCCTGGTTCGCCTCTTTTCTATAGGTAGGCGCTCTATTTGATCATTACGGGCTGTCATAATCCGAGAATCCTGGAGATATTGATTTTGCCACTGCTGAATTTCTACTTCCATTTGGGCTAGTAGCTTGTGGCAACGTCTATTTTCATCTTCAAAGGTTCAGGTTTACTCAACTGCTCTATCCTCAAGAGTGACCACCTTTTTCTTCAAATTGGCAATGGTTTGCTCGTGATCTCTTTTCAACTGCAGCAGGTACCGGTTACGCTTTTCTGTCCTTCTTGCCCAGTGTGCTTCGAGTCCTGCTATGGTATTTTCAAGATTTTCTGACTCACTCCGGCACTCCCCAATTTCCATCCTTAAACCTTTTATCAATCGTTCATTCGACCGGCTCATTTGTTGGTTATCAGCGGCTATCCTTATCTGCTGGATCTAGGCCCTAAGCATCTCGTTTTCCTGGGTCAACCTGTTCTTTTCTCCCAGATCAGTAGCAACTAGCATGTTGTGCTCATATTTTAGACCTTCGACTTGTCGCTTTAATTTGCTGATTTCGACGCGATAGACTCTTTCTTTTGCTAACCAATCCCATTGCTTTTGTGATGACTCGGCAAAATTCAGGATGTGGGGTCTTTTAGCCGGCCTTTCGTGTTCACGTTCTCTTCTGTACCACGCAAGGTAACCTGGCGCCGTTTCACTTTTGGCCCGATCCTGCACACAAGTGTCCGCTTTCAAATATTGACATTCATGCCTAAGATTGTCCGTCAGGGCTGATCTCAATTGCTTGAGCACTAATATCTTCCTTGTGTGGCACTATCTGGCATCTCCCGAGTTGTCTCAAAACTCGGTAGGGCGCGTAAGGCTGAATGCTCTTAAGTCCCATAAATAGAAAGTGGGTTCTAGCCGCCGGCATATACATAACCTCATAAACAGGCAACCATCCCAGTGTCCACTGTATTTGGCTGGCAGTGAGAGTCTGAAAGAATGACGTCCATGCCGTAACTCCTTCGGGCAGACTGACCTCCTTGGTTCTTGTGCAAAATTCTTCTATGCAAGTTTTCTTCGAGGAACCGTGACTCAAAAGCTCAGAACGATGGCAGAGATGTTCAGTCATCCATATTTGTAGCAGTAAATTACACCCTTCGAAGAAATTCCCCCTGGCTTTGCAGACTGTGAGGGCTCGTAAGATATCAGATACCAACATAGGCGCGAGAGTACTTTCATTCTGAGTGAGCAAAGTACTGATGACCCCAGATATTTTCATATCAATGTTTCCATCTTCCCTCGGAAAAACCAAAAGGCCCAAAAATGTTATCATGAAAGCCACCTGTCTGTGCTCATCCCACTTCTGACGGTTACCTTTGATGCATAGCTTGTTAACCGGATTATTGAATCCTCCTACATGACCATATCTGTCGTATATGAAACGCGGATTACAAAAACCTGCGGCCAAATCCGGGTTATGGACCGTCCTGGGTATCTTTAATGAATCTAGAAACCGATGCACAGTAACAGCTCTTGGGGCGACCATGTATTTTTGCCTTAATGGAACTTCAGCATTTCCGATGTACCCAGCTATTTCCTCCAGAGTCGGGGTGAGTTCAAAATCGGAGAAGTGGAAGACATTGTGCGCTGGGTCCCAGTAGGTGACCAAAGCTCTTATGATATCTCCCCGAGGCTGGATTTCCAATAAACCCGTGAGACCTTTCAGATATTTCTTGACCTCATCTTGCCCTTCAACACCTAGATCATTCCATTATAGCCGTAACTTGACGGGGATTTTAGTCATTATCAAAAAGCGTTCATTTTGCATTGTGCTCATCTTGCACATTTATTAAGGTGACTTAAGCAAAAATGATTTGACTATATTTCCGAAAGAAAGATCTGATTTTCGAACACGGCCTTTCAGCACTTCGGGGATGAAGATTTTAAGGCTGTGAGGGTCGACCGATCAAAGCTCTAAAAGATGATCGAAAATGGCCGTTTATGCAAAGTAAACCTTCCGCCGTCCCTTTCGGGAACATTTGGCTATTTTTGACAAAAACAGTCACTTGATTTATTTATGACTCTTTTGTTTTTTGGAATGGCGACCCGACATTGGGAACATGGCCTCGCAGAGCCTCGGGGAAGAGGATCCTAAGGCCATTGGGCAATTTGGTCACAAAAAAATGACCAAAATGGTTATTTATGCAAAGTCAGCCTTCCGGCGTCCCTTTCTGGAACATTCGGCTATTCTTGACAAACGGCATCACCTGACTCATAAATTAAAATTCTGACATTTTGGCTATTTCTGAAAAAGGGGAGGTTGGACCTGATAAAGGCTGCCTATGTATCTCACATCCTGCGAGAATCAAACCGGCGTAGTTCGGGCCGATCAGGAATAAGGGAAATAATCTAACCCCCCCCCCTTTTTTTTGAATAAAATCTTTTAAAGAAAAGGAGAACATATTTTTTGGATTTATATATATATATATATATATATATATTTTATTTATTATTTTTTGAAAAGAGACGAAGACTAAAGAAATATTTTTTCTTTGAATTTTAAACATCTTTTCACTTCTCTTTTTTTTTTAAATTTCGAAAAATCTTTTAAGGAAGTATTTGGACTATTAGTCTGAATTTATGAAAGAGATACTACAAAAGAAAAATATATTTTTTTTGAATTTTGAATTTTCCACTTTTTTATTTTTAAACAAATACTTTTTTTTTTATTTTGAAAGTGATTAAAAGGAAACTTTTTTTGTATTATATATGTTTTTTTTATATATAAATCAAACTAAAAGACAAATTTTGGTTTTCATTTTTTTTAAAGAAAATTTCGGCTAGGTTTTGACACTACTTGGACATTGGTTTTATTTTTCTAAAAATAAGTAGTTATCTCCCTACGCTGCTATTTTTTTTTCCTCTTTAAAATTTTTTTTTTAGAAACCGGTCAGTATGCAAATCTGAAGCAAATAAATGCGCAAAACAAACGGGATGCAGCAGGATGGTCTTTTCATTTCGGGTTGCGTGTTCTAGACGGACCCAACCCCTGTGTTGAATCCCCTATATCAGATGCAACATGATGCAAATAAGTGTTCCTACTAGGGATCCGGCATGAGTTTTTGTTATACTAGGTTTATAACCTGGGTATTTGTTCTAAACTGTGTACCCGAGCGGACAACTCGAGTCGAGGAGGGGGCTACGTACCGGGGACCCGCGAGATCGTCCGGCTTTGTAACTTGTCCGGCCTCTTTCTTATTTCAGGGTATGACACTAACAGAATAGGGAGTCTTGACCAGCAAGCTCCTCCCCGGAGGTAAGAAGAGAAGGGTTTCGGCACAGTTTATATACAGTTCAGATAATATCAAAGCGGTAAAAGACAACATTTAGCACGTTATGCCACAACATGTAATAAAGATCAGATAATAAAGCTAGATATAACAATTATTCTAAGCTCGAATTCTGAACCCTGAACTAACGTTCTGGGTTCTTTTCCCCAGCAGAGTCGCCAGAGTTGTCACACCGCCTTTTTGCGCGCCTACCCCGAAGGATAAATGCGCGAGGGAGTTTTTCCAATTTAAGTGACAATATTCGAAATGGGATTATTTATTTAATTCAGAGTCGCCACTTGGGAAAGGTTTGGCTTTTGGTGTCCCAAGTCACCGGTTTATCTTGTATCCCAAATCGAGGAAATTTTCGACATTCCAAATGAAGTCTGCGAACCAGAAATTCTAAGTAAGGAATTCTGTTGACCCGAGGGAAGGTGTTAGGCACCCCCGAATTCCGTGGTTCTAGCACGGTCTCTTAAATTGTTATAATGGCTAAATATCTGATTTTAATACATGTTATGACTTGCGTGCTTTTATTAAGTTTAAACCGCTTTTATTATTATTTTTCTTTATAGAATTGCAACGTCGTGAAAATGCATTTCGAACCACGTCACAATCAATGCGCCTGTGGTTGTTAATACATTCCAACTGCGTTGAGATTTGGATTTGGGTCACATAAATGCGCACCCGAACTTAAGAAGGTATTTTAATTAAAATCGCGCTTAAAGAGTCTAACGCATAATTATCTTTAGGGAAGGCAGTGAAGTTCACTAGACAGTCCATCCCAAGTTCTAAGTATTTAATATATACATTTATGAGGGCCCTGCGATTTGTGCGTTTTATTTGGCAAGGCTCGTCTCATTTATTTTTAAGGATATCCTAAGCGACTACATTTCTATTAAATTCGTTTCTAAAATAAATGAGAGAAAATCCTAACCCGTTACAGGCTTAAAAGAGGCGTAACATATTAAATGCTAGATTGAGACGAACGTTAACTGAAAGGAACATTACTAGAAATTATAAACAAAATCGAGAACGATAAAATAATATATTCGAACGTGATTAATTATCCTATAGCTAGATTAACTCCTCCTAATTATATAAACAAACGAATAATTGTTCGCGACTATTAGCGCTGAAATTAACCTTAATTATTAATGCTTATTCGGGAGTTTATTAGATCTAAACGCCAAACCATCTTACTAAACTCATGCCTATTAGATTAGTGTTCTTAAAATTGTTGCGTTGTTTTGTGCTTCAAAATATGTAAAAACCTGTTGATCCTATTAATAGCCACTTCGTTTAAATGATGGGCCGATGCCAATATTAATTATTAATCTGCCTTATTAAAACTATGTTGAAACAAGGAATCCAACAAGAGAGTTGACATACATGGCTAACCCGTTGGTACTAACATAACACAATATGAAAATTTGTTTGGGATACGTTTTTCTTGAAATCAAATTGGACCGGATATAACGAGTTTGACAGTTCAAAGATCCAAACAGGAGTACATACAGATGCTTGCCATGATTCTACGTTATACTGTCATCACTAAATCAGACTAAATTGTTATGCACATGGAGATACGTCTGATCTAACAGCATACTATTTAACAGTCCATATCAGTTAAGGTACATTCCAATTCATACAGAATAAATGTAGTCGGAATGAGCTTAAACAAATACAGGCTAACTATCATTCAACCTATCGCTATATTTTGAACACAAGTACTGTGAAGCAAGCGACGTTCATTTCTTTATTTTTACTTCAACTTCAAGCTTTCAACAACACATGGTTTCAGAAATATGTACCTGGAAGTGCTTACAATTGAAGAAGAAGAAGGGCCAGTAGAGTAAAAGTGCAAACGAACAGCAACACAGCAATTTCAACCGCAAAAATACCCAAGAAATGCACTCAAAGGCGGCCCGGAATGTTTTGTTAAAACCCAACAGCACAATCAACACCCAAAAGACTCAACTGAACTTGAACTTAAACCAAAG
The DNA here is from genome assembly GCF_000393655.2 of Nicotiana sylvestris. Lineage (NCBI taxonomy): Eukaryota > Viridiplantae > Streptophyta > Magnoliopsida > Solanales > Solanaceae > Nicotiana > Nicotiana sylvestris. Next base: position 56,652,607 of record NC_091057.1, on the reverse strand, counting down.
CTGAACTAATAGATCGCAGAAGAAGTTCATGCAAATTGAAATCAAACTGAGATGTCGACTTCAACTACTAAACTCAAAACTAAATCGAAAAATTCAATGGAATAGTCTTTCTGTTGTTTTGGTTATCATCTATTTTTGAAACTCTTTTAAGCCTCCCCTTTCTGTTCTGAAACTCTTGGTACGACCTCCTTTCAATTCTCAAAACCCTCTGTTTTTATATCCAAAAATCAAAAAATTCCACAGCCTGTTAAAACCCATTAAAACTGAACTCCCCCCATGTTCTCTTTTTTGTTTTTCCACTCACAAGTTAAAAGAAAGGTATCCCTCATGAGATTCCCCCTGACAGCCCCCTTTTTTATTGTTAAAGTGGTTTATCCTTTATTAAGTTATGCAAGTATGGGCAGCATGAGTATGTCCTGACAGCACATGTTGTCCATTCTACTATTATTCATTAAAAACTACAATGCACATGCTGCCCAAGGTCTAAAATGAGTGAACATGCCAGCAATTTCATATCAATTCAAAACTAAACTCTGGGATCTATATCAAACTGCAGCTATAAACCAATCGTTAAATGATTTCTGACTTAACTAACAGATTAACAAACAATTGTAATCAATTCTCAACTGATTCAACAATGCCTTAGTAAGAACTAAACAGCACGAGTCAGATTACTACCATTCCAAACTGAAACTAATTGATGACATATATCAAATTGACTACGCGAATTACAACATATACAATCAAAGCCAATGATCAGAATCCAACAGTATTAACATGTGATTCAAGTTGTACTGACCAAAACAAAAGTTTCCCTGGAAACTAATTAATCAACCAAATTCATTTCAATCGATTATATAGTTTAAAACACATATACTCAATCAGTGAATAGAGAAAAATTCGACCAAATAAAAGGTCCGGGCAAGGTGGACAGAATAGTCGACACAAAAATGAAAACAAATCAACTAACATTTAAACACATGAACAAACATCAACAGAAAACAACATGGGACTGACAAGGAAAAGAAAAAAATACCTTAAGGAATTGAAAATCAGACAACCCTGTCTCGGATTTTGAATCGAACCTCTTTTGGGGTTGAACAGACTTTAATCGAAGTGTTCTAAACTGAGAACACTTCGATTAAGGTCTATTAGACCCCAACCCTTTCGTTTAGTTGGACAAAACCCTCAGATACTGGATTTCTAGGGTTCTTGGGGCTGGTTTGGGACTTGGAGTTTTCTGGTTAGATTCGGACCAAACCAAGCTTGGTTTGGTCACGAGGGAGGTCAGGGGGTAACTGGTATGGATTTGGGGTGGTTTGGCATAGGCTGAGGTCCGGCTCGAATCTTCAAATGAAGATTCGAGACGATGGGGGAAGATTCGAGGCCAACGGTTTGTAGATCCGTGTCCAGGGGGTCGAGGTGCACTAGGGGTGTTAGTCTGGTGGTCACCGGCATCGTTGCCGCCGGGTTTATGGTGAGGGAAAGGAGGGGCGGTGCAAGGGTTCTTGAGGGGTTTTGGGAAGAAGACGATGATGGGGAGGGGGTCTGGCTTAGGGGGGCGTGGGGGTAAGGGATTGGGTTTATATAGTTAGGGGGAAAATTAATCTAGGCCATTAGATCATCAACAATCGATGGCCTGGATTGATCCGCTTAAATGGAAACGACGTCGTATGGGTTAAGTGAGACCGGTGGGTCTTTGGGTGAGACGAGTCGGGTTAAAACGTGGGTATGGAGATGTGATCTTGGCCGCTGATCATTCTGAGATCAACGGCCCAGATCAAGCATGATCAAGACGACGTCGTCTGGACGTCCCGAGGTCAGCTGATCTGGACCGGGCAAAACAAATACTTTGGGCCCGATTTGGGTCCAATTTGAAATGGCCCAATCCTGATTTTGTCCAATTTAAACTTATTTCTTTTCTTTTCCTATTTATAATTAAAATCCGAATTTACAAAAATCCTAAAAATATATTATAAAAATATAAAAATCAAAATTATATCACAAGTCATTAATTGATATTTTTAGTAACAATTAACACACAATATCATATATTCATTAAACAAAAATCAACCATTGACGCTAAAAATGACAAAATTACCCAGAAATAATATTTTTTGTGATTTTTTATTCATTCAAAACCAAATTCTATTTGATTAATTCCTAATAGTAGAATGATGTCCTAAACTTACACGCGACATATATTTTTTGTATTTTTATTTGATAAAACTAAACAATCACAGACAAAAATCACGTGCTCATAATGGTCGATGTGATCCTCGGCCCTGAAGCATTTAACCAACATGTTGTCGATGTATACCTCTATTGTTTTAATGAGCTAGTTTTTGAACATCCTCCTGACAAGTTTTTGATAGGTAGCTCCCGCGTTCTTCAACCCGAATGACATGATCATGTAGCAGTACGTTACTTGTTAGTGATGAATGCAGTTTTCTCTTGGTCATCTTCCTCCATGAGTATTTGATTATAGCCTGAGTAAGTGTCTAGAAAGCTTAGCAGCTCGTGCCCTGCCATCGTGATGATATATAAGTTGGTCGATGTGTGGTAATGGGAATGAATCCTTTGGGTAGGCCTTGTTTAGATCTAAAGTTCACGCACATTCTCCACTTTTCGTTCTTCTTTTTAACCATTACCACGTTGGCAATCCACTTGGGGTACTTTGACTCCATAATAGAGCCATTGGCCAATAGTTTCTCTACTTCCTCGTGGACGGCATCGTTGATGGTGAGGTTGAACTTTCATCGAATCTGCCTTACTTGGGGGGTAGTAGAGGTCGACATTCAAATTGTGCGTGGCTATCTCTTTGGGGATGCCGAGCATATCTGCATGGCTAAAGGCAAACAAATTTGTGTTAGCTATTAAGAATTGACTGAATTTACCTGGGTTTTAGAGTTTGCAACTGATGTGGGCCTTTTCGTTGGTTTCGTTGTGATCTAGCTAGACGGGATCGAGGTCCTCTATGGTTTATCCTGCAGCTTTGACCATTTCTAGGTCCATAATGGCATCTTTGGATTCTTCTTGATGGGACCTCGACCTTGCTGATTGTTATTCTTCTTTTTCCTTTTCTTTATTTTGTTGGTTGTCGTACCATCCAGGGCGGTCCGATAGCATTCTCGAGATGTGCGTTGTTCCCCTCGTATGCTGAATATTGCCCAAGGGGTCAGGAACTTGATCACTTGGAACAAGCTGGAGGGAACCACCCTCAAGGGGTGTATCCATGGTGGACATGCTATGGTGTTGTATGTGGTGTCCTGATCCATGATAAGGAATGTGGTCTCCAGCATCACTCCACTGGCGAGGATAGGAAGTGTGATCTTACCCGAAGTTCGTTCAACTGCATTGTTAAAACTGGTTGGTGTAATCCAGCACGACACTATCTTATCATCGAGTCGCATTTGCACGGGGACTCGAGGATGGATGATGCACGCTCATTGAAGATGATACTTTCTTTGAGTCCGTCATACTGTTCGTGGGTGATTGATCTCTTGAGTTTATGAGTAGTGGTGAACTTGATTCCTTAATGGATGCATCATCACTGCCACCAATAATCATGTTAATGGTGCGAGCGGGTGAAGGTGGTTTTGGTGGGCCTAGGCGTTCTAGACCCATTGCTGAAGTGTTCCTGCCTTTGTCGCTGTGTAACTTTTTGAGGTGTCCCTACTGCAGCAAGTTCTCCAACTCTAATCTTAGAGCGTGGTATTCTTCTGTTTTATGTCCACATTCTTGGTGAAACTTGCAGAAGGCATCAGACTTCTTGGTGCTTAGATCAGATTTCATCTTTGGTGGCGACTTCATGTTTGTTCCGAGCTTCTCAAATGCGTAGACCACCTCTGTAGGTGACACATAAAAGTTATTGGTAGATATTAAGGGGGAATACCTCAATCGTTTCCGCGGATGTCTGATCTCAGCCTAGAGGGGCCATCTTCGTGGCGGAAGTTGGGGACGAGTGCCCTGATGTAAGGTTGATGTCGATCTCTACCTGATCGCGGTACCGGAGGGTATTTCCTCGTGTTGTCCCTGCATTCCCTCCTACATTCGGATTGTACTGAGGTGAGTTGTGGAGTTGACCCATTGAGGTCTTCATCATCTGCCCTGACCTCGTCATAATAAGCATTGTGGATATTGCCCCATGTAGTTGGTGGGTATTTCATCAATTGGCTCAATAGCTTTCTGGTCGCCTTTGAGCCTTCACTATTCAGCCCATTTTGAAAGGTTGCCACAGCCATTCTTTTGTAGATGTTTCGTAAAGTCATTCTCACCCTAATGAGCCGGGCAAGGAAGTCCTTCAGTCCTTCCCCTGGGGATTGTCTGATGACGAAGATATCATCCACTTCTCGTTTTGGCTTTTTTGGCCTTGGTATGCGCCGTTACGAACTTGTTTGTCATCTCTTCGAATGTTTCTATGGAATAGACTGTCAGCTATGAATATTATGTCAATGCCTCTCCTGTGAGGGTTTCACCGATTTTTTTCAGCGAGATGGAGGACACCTGCTCTTTGGTAAGGTTGTTGCCTTTCATGGTGGTAACATAGCGGGTTACATTGTCCTCGTGATCAGTTGTTCCATTGTAGATTCGAAGGTACAGGGGCATTTTGAAAGTTTTTGGTATGACATGAGGAGCCGCTTCCTCCCTGTATGGCTATTCCGCGAACTTGCCGGCATCTCTTGTTGGTAACAATTGGGGGAACCTGGTATCTTGTCTAACCGTTTCCGGTGCTCCATCATCTGTTCTTTGAGTGCCTTGTTCTCGTGCTCCATTTCTTTCATTTTCTTCAGCACGGTGGCGAGGACGTTGTCACCTACGTTGTCAACAATAGCATGAGTGTTACTTGAAGTAGTAGGGTTTGGATGGTCATCTCATTCGTTCCTATGTTGTGCTGCATGAATCATCGTGGTTTCTATGGTCGTGCATAGGGCTTTCTTGTTCATTACACTGACCATAATATCGATTAGCCAAGCTTTGAGGAGTTTTTTCACAGCGGGTGGTGCCCTTTCTCCTACTGACATGGAAGCCCCCTTTCTATTCGATTTGGTTATGCTGCAGAAGGGTGTAGGCAAATTCCCTAATCTGAGGGATGCCGTGGGGGAAACCTCCTCATCTTGGGTGTCATACCCTTCGTCGATGGCATTCATAAGGTTGAACTGGACGTTGTCCGTTACTTTTGTTCCATTTCCTTGGTTACGTGCTATAGAATCCTTGTATACATAGAGAGAAATGATAACTCTAAAGCACATTAGGTTAAGAAGTCAGGAAAGTTGTAAATCTAGATGAAAACTAAGAATTTGACTAAGAAATCCTCACAGACGGCGCCAAACTGTATAACCCTAAATTCAAATCTAGGTTCTTATATAGTTAGATTTATAGAGAAAAATGTGTTAATATAAGTCAATATTAATATTTAAATAGCATATCTAGTGTTTTATGAAGAGTATTAGACGAATCTTGTTAGGTGAGACTGTTTTAGAGCAATAATAGAGCAATAATGACTTAAGAATGTGAAAGATAGCAATAAATGACAATAAATGACAATAAATGGTATTTTAGTAATAAGTGGAACAAGATTCACTCGATAAGGGTGAGAGTTTTTCCACTTAGCTTTCTGTCAATGATGGATGATGATAAGCAATATATTCAGATTCTTCTTGGATCGGGAGAGAAAGGTAGAAGAAAAAGAGGTGTAAAGGTAAACTTTGTTTGTATTCAATAAAGAGAGTGTTGATACCCAATTTTTCCCTCATATATTTAAAATGCATATATACTTTCAAAATAGTGCATGAACATCAACCAGTATTTTTTCATAATCTTCTGCAATTTTAAAAGGTTTTAATTGATTTATTCCAGTATTTTATTATCTAAATAATTACTAATTACATCACAAATGATTTTGTAATAATTTTGTTACTTAATTCTATCATTTACATTTATAATTAAGCTTTAATTATTTTATACATAATTATATTTAGATCTGTAGGTTATAATTACAATAACTTTGCAATAATTGCCCGTGTATGCATAATTTCTTTATTTTTACACGAAAATGACTCTTGATAATTTTATAATATTAAGTAATTATTTTAAATTATTTTTCATACATAAATATCACTTTTTATCATTTATTAACTATTTTTATAAATTATTTTATTAAATTAAATAGGTATTTAAAATATGGCCTCTTTTAATTTGATTTTCGGACCTTAGCCCAATAACTACCCCAGCCCAATACCCTAACCTAACCCAATACCTATAATCCAAACCCAATAACCCAATTGTTATAACCCGCCCCAACCCCAGATTTAATCCTGGCTGTTGATCTTAGAATATCAACGATCCAAGACAGTCCTTCCATTTTTAATTAACCAAACGACCTAAACCCTATCTATTCCCCAAATCTGCCGCCCTTGAGACCCCTCCCCCCTCTCTTCTCTCTCACCTTCCTTCTAACCCTAGCCCACCGTCACTGAAACCCCTTTGATTCATGGGTTCTTTTTTCAACCTCAGGCCTTATCCAGCCTCATATCTCTACTGGTTGTTCAATTTTCATGATACTTGATGGAATCTCAAAGAGATTCGAACCAGATTTGGTTCAAATCTCCCATTTTCTCAGTTAATCCATATGTGTATTAATATCTTCGTGCTTATGGCTTCAAATATCTAGTTCAAACCAGATTTTTTCACCTCTGTTTATTTTTTACATAACCTAACTATTTCTGGCTAAATCAGATCAGATCCCTTTAGATCTGAAGAGGTTTGAGTTTGTTTGTGTCACGACCTCGATTTTTCACCCTCGAGAGTCGTGATGGCGCCTATTAGTGAAAGTTAGGCAATCCAATTAGTCCAATTATTTCACCATTTTCATTTTTAATCTCTTAGAAATCCCAAACAACATAACAAAAATAGCGGAAATAATGATAACAAAAATAGTGCGGAAGACGGAATTTGATAATTTAGATTAATACAAACTGCGAAAGTCTAAGTACAACTCTACTCAGAATTTGGTGTCACAATTTCATAGACTATCTAAGAATACTACAAATAAGGGTCCGAAAGATAAATACAAGCTGTTTCAGAAATACATAGAAGAAACAGTATAGAAAGATAGAAGGAGACGCCAAGGCTTGCGGACGCCTGCAGGACTACCTCGGGTCGCCTGAATGGACTGAAGACAGCACCCTCGCTGCATTCCAAAAGCTCCTGCATCGGGATTTGCACATAGTGCAGAGTGTAGTATCAGCACAACCGACCCCATATACTGGTAAGTGCCTAGCCTAACCTCGGCGAAGTAGTGACGAGGCTAGGACCATACTACCAAATAAACTTGTGCAGTTAAATCATACACAATAGAAAAATAAAAGCAGATATTTACAGTTAAAGATGGGAAGGGAAAAACATGCTGCGGGGAGTATCAGATAACAATAGAATGCCAAAAGAGGAATGTAAAGAATCCAAAATTCAATTGCTAACAAGGATAAGGAAAACAAACAGAATATTCACTTTCATTTCTTCCTTATTGCAGGCGTGCAACCCGATCCTATTTCAAATATTATGTGGCGGCGTGCTACCCGGTCCCATTTCATATATCTTGTTGTAGGCGTGCAACCCGATCCCATTTCATATATCACCATGGTGGCGTGCCACCCGAACCCATTTATATATCTTGTTGCAGGCGTGCAACCCGATCCCATTTCAAATATCATCATGGCGGCGTGCCACTCGCTCCCATTTCATATATCTTGTTGCTGGCGTGCAACCCGGTCCCATTTCAAATATTATTGTGGCAGTGTGCCACCTGCTCCCATTTACAAATCAACATCAATCATAAAAGAATCCCGGCAAGGGAATAAGAGTATAACAACAACATCCCGGCAAGGGAGACAATATCGTAAATAATATCATCCAGGCAAGGGAACTAACAATGATAATCAACATATTAAGCATGAAAAATAACAACAGAGTCACAACAATAACAATACGAGACTCACGGGCATGCTTGACACCATTGTATAGATACTCGTCACCATGCTTATACGTCGTACTTCATAATTAACATATAGTGTAACGACCCGACCGGTCGTTTTGAGCTCTAGCACGTCGTTTCGTGGTGTGATGCCATGAGCAACTTCACTTCAGGTATTACGACTTGTATGTGTGGTTGGAATTGAATTTCGGGAGGTTCAGAGTTGATTTGGAAAGAGAATTCTCATTTCGGAAACTTTAAGTTGAAAGAATTAACTAAGATTGGATTTTTGAGTAAATGACCTTGGAATCGGGATTCGAAGATTCCAGTAGGTTCGTATGATGATTTCGGACTTGGGCATGTGTCCAGATCGGGTTTTGGAAGAACCGAGAACGTTTCAGCACCTATTGTGGAAGTTAGTATTTTTGGAAGAATCTCACAAGTTTGGGTTGAAGTGCATTTCAGTGTTATCGATGTCCGTTTGGGATTCTGAGTCTGGGAACAGCTCCGTGTGGTGATTCTGGTATTGGGAGCGCGATCGGAAGTGAATTCGGAGGTTCGTGGGTCATTTTGGAGTCATTTGGCTAAAGATAGAAATTTGAAAGTTTTTGAGAAGTTTGACCGGAAGTGGACTTTTTGATATCGGGGTTGAATTTCGATTCCGGAAGGTTCCAGTAGGTCCGTAATGTCAAATATGACTTGTGCACAAAATTTAAGGTCAATCGAACGTGATTTGATAGATTTAAGCAACGAAAGTAGAAGCTTAAAATTTTAAAGTTCATTAAGCTTGAATTGGAGTGCGATTCATGATTTCGACATTGTTTGATGTGATTTGAGGCCTCGAGCAAGTTCGTATCATGTTTTGGGACATGTTGGTAAAATTGGTTAAGGTCCTGAGAGCCTCGGGTGAGTTTCGGACGTGCGGGAGAGGTTGGAAACACACCAGATTTTCTGGTGTTCTTGACAGCAGTTGCAGGTCTCGTAAATGCGAGAAATAGTTCGCATTTGTGAACTCACATTTGCGATGGAGCCTGGCCTGAGGCAGAGTTCGCATTTGCGATGTTTTAGTTGCATTTGCGATCTCAGCATAGTCCGCATTTGCAACTCATTGGTCGCATTTGCGACCTTGGCAGGGGAGGCCCATGTTCGCATTTGTGATCATTTTGTTTCAATTGCGACCGTCGCATTTGCAAACCAGGTGTCGCAAATACGACATCTGAGGCCTGTACACAGCTATTAATTTCGAGACTTAGTCCATTTAGCTCATTTCCTTTCATCTCTTGGGCGATTTTGGAGCTTTTAGAAGGGGGCTCTCACCTAGAACTTTAAGGTAAGTAATTTCTACACAGACATGAGTTAAATACATAGATTATGGGTAGATTAACATTTGAAAATTAGGGAAAAATCAAGGGTTTTAGATGAAAAACCTAGAGTTTGATAAAAAACAAAATTTAACCACGAAAGTTGTTAGGGAATGGAGTAAAATCATATATTTTTTATCCTTAGGTTGTGGGTAACAACTTTCTTCAAAAATTTCCGAAATCCGGGCACGTGGGCCTGGGGATGAATTTTAGGAACCTTGCATTTAGGGTTGGAAAATTGGTTTAATAATTAGAATATGAACTTTTGAGCATGTATTGACTAGTTCTTACCTCACTTGAATAGTTTTGGATCATTCGGCTCCGAATTGGAGGTTTGAGCGCGTTCTTGAATCAGAGTATAGACTTCGGAGAAAAGTGAGTCTCCTTTCTAACCTTGTAATAGGGAATTTTCCCCATAGGTGAATTAATTGAATATGTGCTCCTAATTGTGGGGGCTACATACGCACGAGGTGGCGAGAGTCCGTGCGTAGCTACTACTATGCTTATGTTCGGGTAGTTTAGGACCCAAAAGGCATGCTTTACTTGTAATAATGTAAACCTTATTGACAGTTTAAATTGCTTTAATTTCATCAAAGTGGCAAATGATTTTCTAAAAGAGTTAAACTTTGTTTTCTCAGCTTGTAAAAGAGAAATTGACACTTCCTTGAATAATTGTCTCCCTGATGAAGTATTGATTGACTGTTGAATGTGTGTTTCTATGTGTACCTGCGTCGCATGTATGATTCGCAAGCGGGGTGATTGTTTATTTATATTTGACCGCGTCGCATGTATGATTTGCGAGAGGGGTAATAGATGCATCTATGGTTCGAGTCGTTCGACCCTCAGTAGTACACATTTTACATTTATATTGGATCGGGCCGTCCGACCTCGGCATGATATGCGCATGCTTATATTGCTTGCCTGAGAATTATAAATGTTGATACTTGCTTTTCCTGGCCAGAGATAAATTGATAAAGATAATAAAAAGTAAATCTTTGGAAATCCCTTATTATTATAGAAGTTGTTTACCTGCTTTCTGGTTGTATGAGTTTATTTTTGCTTTATGAAATCCATGATTTCCTCATATTTTTAATATATTATCATTCGACCACTAGTAAGTGTCAAAGTCGACCTCTCGTCTCTACTTCTTCGAGATTAGACGGGATACTCACTGGGTACACGTTGTTTTCAAAGTCATACTACACTTGCTGTGCATTTTTGTTGCACAAGTTCATGTGTGGCTAATGGCTTGGTGGCATAGCGGCATGGTTGATTCTTAGACTTAGGAGCACTGCATTTATCTAGACGACCCGCAGCCAGCAGAGTCTCCTTCAGAGTATTGTACTGTATTTTCATTTCTGTCCATTTTGTATTCCAGACAGTTATTATATTTTATTGCACTCCCTAGTAAATGCTCATGCACTCGTGACACCGGGTTTTAGGATGATTATGGGGTACCTTGTATTAACCCTTAACATCATATTTAATTTGAAATGATTACATTTTACTAGAAAATGCGAAGGAAAATCATAGTTTTCAAAATTATTAGAATGAGAATTTAATTAAGTAATTTGGTTGGCTTACCTGACAGCGGCGTCTGGCGCCATCACGAACCTTATTAGATTTTGGGCCGTGACAACATGGTATCAGAGCTCTAGGTTCCCTTAGGTCTCACGAGTCATGAGCAAGTCTAGTAGAGTCTTGCAGATTGGTACGGAGATGTCTGTGCTTATCTTCGAGAGGTTACAGGGATGTTAGGAGCACTTCCCTTCTTGATTTCTCATCGTAAAATTTGATTTCTTTGAGTCTTATGCCTTTGTTTCCTTCCTACTCGATCTTATGCAACGCGAAGCGCTCATTATAAATCAGGAATTGAGGAATTTTAATGGTACTACAGATGTGGTGCGGGATGTTTCTCCCTGCGTGGTTGTTTGGGATATTGTCATCTCCTTGTGAAAGGGTATTCTATCATTTCAGCTCCGTAGCTGTACTTCTAAGAGCGTTGAGCTATGCACAGGTTGCTATGATGCTCAGGAATGGTTATTGCACGGTATTTGATGTGATGGTGGGATGTTTGTCGATGTGTGGAAGAAGTGTATGACTTGAAAGGAGGTCTACTCAGTGCATGATTCCGAGATTCGGTATTTCATTTCCGGTGGAGAAAAGCAATTGGCCTATGAATGTCCAAATTTGGATCGATGGAGTAACGAGACTTGGTGTTTTCAAGTGTGGTGGAAATTTTTATCTGTAACACGGTGTCGTCATCTTTGATGGAATATGTTAAGGTCATCGGTGTTATGATCTTCTGCGATTCGCCTTTGGGGATGGATATTGTGAAATAGTATTAGAGAAGCGGCTGCCAGAGATCGCGGTGTGCGGTGGTTCAGGATTGAACTGGTGATTCTAGTGGTCATGGCCCGAGAAAGATGTTCTTCAAGGAGATTTAAAGTCAGTGGTGATCTATTGATTCAAATGCTGCAGAAATAGGGTTCAAATCAAGGCAACAACTAGCATCAAGGGAAGAAGAAGGACATGTGAGAAGTGTCATGCAATGGTTAAATTTCCAAGGAAGCCAGGTGTAAGGAGCAAAAGTCGAATAGTTTCTTAAAGAAGGGGGTTCGGCCAAAGTGGGAGAATGGCACAGTAGTATATGGATTCAGTGGCAGGATAGCTACATTCTTGAAGAAAGTTTGGAGTGATTTAGGAGATCTAGTGGACGGTGATTGGGTCTGCTGATTTAATTTGAAGTATTGACTATTATGCGGTGGGAGATTTGATATAACGGAAAAGAGCTGCTTGATATGAAGGAGAATTCAACATAACTTTGAATTGGAAGATATTGTCGCACATTCAGTTGAGGTCCACGAGGAGGGAATGGACTTGTGCAACTAGTGAATGAGCATAGGCTCAGGATGGGTTATGGATGTCGTGGTGAATGTACCCCATGCAGCAACGTTGGAAGATGTCGGTAGGTAATTTCCACAGGTGATTTATCCCATGTGAGCAGGTCAGCGGTCGCGTGGTTGGCGAAGCTTCCGCGAAGGATTTACTGGCTATCCGGTAAGGGGTGGAATATGTGGATGTTGATAGAGACTCAAAGTGTTCATGAAATGCTAATTGAAGGATTTCGAGGAATCTGGCAGTATAATTTCGCAAGGTCATGTCAGTAAGAAATAAAGAATTTTGGTGGGTTTCAAAGATGTGTAATAGTGGCTTCAAGCTAAGTGGGAGAGTCCCACCGCTTGCGGTTGGAATGCATGGCCGTCTATTAGTGAGATTTCTGGTCATTAGCATATTGATGGGTTATTTCGGCTAAGGGAAGAGAACATAAGAGGTAATTTGAGCAAAGGAATTGTTAAGGTGTGCTATGGTTGGCCTTATCGACTCATGTTCAGACTTGGGGAAGGATTTAGGATTATGTCTTGTGTAGATGCGGGTTTCAATTAAAGTGATTCGGTCGAGTGCTTTGTCGAGGGGGTATTCATGCCAAGTCAGAGTGGTGGCTCTCAACAACGGTCCTAGTGGATTCAAAAGTTAAGGTATGGTGCCGAATGATTTCGAGCCTATAAGTATGGCTAAGAATCGAGCTTCTATAGAAGATGATGACGAGAGGCTCGGAATGTTCTATGATATTTTCGACTTGCAGTGTAGCATTGGGAGGAAAAAGAGAAAAAGACTTTGGATTTGTAAAGGAGTTATCAAAACGGGTGTATTAGTTGAAGATGCGATTGTGCATGCAAGGGGTGTATAAAATGATTTATAGGTTTGGAGATAAGGTGGTCTCGTGGAATGGGGTCACTCAAGGTGAGTGCGGATCTAGGTTGGTGACGTAAGGGATAGAGATATTATTATCTCTAGGGCAAGTTAAGGATGAACTATAAGAAGATAGGTTGGTTAGCCATGGTTGAATTGGCATAGTGATGGCGGTGCGTGCGAGGCTCGACGGTTGCCGTAATTGATTAAATTTGGAAGTATATAAGTGTTATGGCCTGTATGTATAGGCGAATCCCGGAATGGTTATGGTGGTTTAGACCACTACTTGAGGATTTGAATGTTCTTTGGTTATGAGAAGTTTCTCGCGTGATGCTATGGTCCTCTTGGAATGAGTTAAGTAAAAAGTTTCCAGGTGAGGAAGTGTTTACCATATCAGGGGTTCGAGATGTTATCATGAAGATCTTGTGCTATCGCATATTAGCATGTTGGGTGCAGTGAGTGTTACAAAATTTGAAAGTGAGGATCAAGGTTGCGGTTCGGTGTTGGCAAGGATGTCGTGCTCTCGGATGAGCAGGAAAGGAGTTTGGAAGTTTAAAGTAAGTTGGTATTGTCTTCAGCGTCACCTGAGATCAGTGCCTTGTACAAGAGGCTTCGTGTATTGATTTGTGGATTCTTGATTGCTTTATAGCATGGTATGGTCGGTGGTGGGGATGTGCAGACCTGTTATCCGTTGCATAAGGTCGTGGGAGCGTGCCCTACGGGAAGGTTGTATAAGTGTGCCAGGTAATCACTTGATTGATTGAAGAATTAAACCAAATATGAAGATTGTGGTGATATCGTTAATCTAAGAATTTATGCCTGGAGGGCACTCGATTTATCGGGTTGTGGACTGTGGAGGATTACTCTAGTTATGATGGTTGTTCATGTGTGTATGGGAAAAAGATGGGGTTATTATGGACCCAAGAAAGATTATTGGCCTAGTTCAGTACAATCAAAATCAGCTTGAGTTCTGCGAATGGATTTAAATATGAATATGGGCTCTATATCAGGCCGGATATGTTCATTTCAGCATAGCGCTCCTTATGGAGGAGTATTCGGACGTTGGATGTTATTTTGTCATCTCTGTTTCATGTAATGCTATATGGTGCCGTGTGAGTTGTGAATGGCTTGATAATTTTCTTACGTGTTGAGATTTCGCGTAGCAATGGTGTTATGTGAGCAGGATGGCTCTTTAGTTTCAGAACATGTATCACACCTTAGTTGTGCTTGAGTTTGTGGCATATGGCGCTATATGTCTCCCCAGGGATGGTATTATGCACTTATCTTGCTCGGGATCGATATTTGGTATTTTTGTTGTAATGAGCAATTTAGCTTGGTGTGTATCTCCTTATGCAAATTTTATGTGTGGATCGGGTGGCACGCCGCCATGGTTATGTTGTTTGGATCGGTTTGCGCGCCGTAACAGTGTGATGTTGAATACAGTTCCCTATATCTGTTTTATGTGTTTTGTTTCCCATTTTCTGAGAAAACAAACTCATATTAGTTGCGTGAGTTGAGTAGTCCATTCAAGAATTCGTTTTCCTTAGGTATCACGTTTAAGTCTGTAGCCTATTGGCACATTGTGGCATCATGTGAGACTTTTGACCATGTCTAGGGTGGCTTATTGCCTGAGTAGTTCGTACTGGGTGAGACGGGATTATTGGACCTAGGATCGGTTCGATCGGATTATATGAAGTATATTAAAGAGCAAAGACCATTATTTAGTTCAGAATGAGGTGATGGTTCTTGTCAGGAGTATAAACCCAAGGATTTGTTGATCCGGCAGTTGGTTATGAAATTCTACACGTCTCTTCCGTTGTGGCGGTATCGTAAGATTTAGAGCAAGACCTATGTATGTCATGAAGTGCAATGGGAACATCAAAATCGTGGAAATTCCGGCTATTGCTATCAGAAGATGTTATTGTGGTCCTGTGAATAAAGCGGTGCAAGGTGTGAATTTAGCAAAGGTATGCAGTCATGTTATAGTACATTGTTGGGTGATTGATGCGATGTTCATATATTGGAAACAAGCCTGGCAGAGAATTCTGGATGTTAGGATTGGGCTCTAAGGCTTATTCGCTTAAGTGAAAAGGGATATCTTCAGATTGATCAAGCTAAGGTGCCCAGCTGAGTTTTGGTAGCATGGGCAGGTGCTCGAGGTGTTAAACAGTGATTCCGAACAGCTCCAGCGCAGTTCTCAGCACGTTCGAGGACGAACGTATGTTTAAGTGGGAGAGAATGTACTGACCTGGCCGATTGTTTTGAGCTTTAGCAGGTCGTTCCGCGGTGTGAGGCCATGAGCAGCTTCACTTCAGGTATTATGACTTGTATGCGTGGTCGGAATTGAATTTTGGGAGGTTCGGAGTTGATTTGAAAAAAGAATTTTCATTTTGAAAGCTTTAAGTTGAAAGAATTAACTAAGATTATATTTTTGAGTAAATGACCTCGGAATCGGGATTTGAAGGTTTCACTAGGTTTGTATGATGATTTCGGACTTGGGCGTGTCTCCGGATTGGGTTTTGGAAGACCCGGGAACATTTCGGCGCCTATTGTGGAAGTTAGCATTTTTGGAAGAATCTCATAAGTTTGGGTTGAAGTGCATTTCAATGTTATCGATGTCCGTTTGGGATTTCCAGTCTGGGAAAGCTCTATATGGTGATTCTGGTATTGGAGTGCGATCGGAAGTGAATTCGGAGGTCCGTGGGTCCTTTTGAAGTCATTTGGCTAAAGATAGAAATTTGAAGGTTTTTGAGAAGTTTGACCGGAAGTGGACTTTTTGATATCGGGGTGGTATTTTGATTCCGGAAGGTTCCAGTAGGTCCGTAATGTCAAATATGACTTGTGCAAAAAATTTAAGGTCAATCGGACGTGATTTGATAGGTCTAAGCAACGAAAGTAGAAGTTTGAAATTTTAAAGTTCATTAAGCTTGAATTGGAGTACAATTCATGATTTCGACATTGTTTGATGTGATTTGAGGCCTCGAGCAAGTTCATATTATATTTTGGGACATGTTGGTATAATTGGTAATGGTCCCGAGGGCCTCGGGTGAGTTTCGGACATGCTGGAGGGGTTGGAAACACACCAGATTTTCTGGTGTTCTTGGCAGCAGTTGCAGGTCTCGTAAATGCGAGAAATAGTTCGCATTTGTGAACTCCCATTTCCAATTGAGGCTTCACATTTGCGATGGAGCCTGGCCTGAGGCAGAGTTCGCATTTGCGATGTTTTAGTCGCATTTGCGATCTCAGCATAGTCCGCATTTGCGACTCATTGGTCGCATTTGCGACCTTGGCAGGGGAGGCCCATGTTCGCATTTGCGATCGTTTTGTTTCAATTGCGACCGTCGCATTTGCAAATCAGGTGTCGCAAATGCGACATCTGAGGCCTGTGCACAGCTATTAATTTCGAGACTTAGTCCATTTAGCTCATTTCCTTTCATCTCTTGGGCGATTTTAGAGCTTTTAGAAGAGGGCTCTCACCTAGCACTTTAAGGTAAGTAATTTCTACACAGACATGAGTTAAATACATAGATTATGGGTAGATTAACATATGAAAATTAGGGAAAAATCAAGGGTTTTAGATGAAAAACCTAGAGTTTGATAAAAACAAGATTTAACCACAAAAGTTGTTAGGGAATGGAGTAAAAATCATATATTTTTTATCCTTAGGTTGTGGGTAACAACTTTCTTCAAACATTTCCGAAATCCGGGCACGTGGGCCTGGGGATGAATTTTAGGAACCTTGCATTTAGGGTTGGAAAATTGGTTTAATAATTAGAATATGAACTTTTGAGCATGTATTGACTAGTTCTTACCTCACTTGAATAGTTTTGGATCATTCGGCTCCGAAATGGAGGTTTGAGCGCGTTCTTGAATCAGAGTATAGACTTCGGAGCAAAGTGAGTCTCCTTTCTAACCTTGTAAGAGGGAATTGTCCCCATAGGTGAATTAATTGAATATGTGCTCCTAATTGTGGGGGCTACATACGCACGAGGTGATGAGAGTCCGTGCGTAGCTACTATTATGCTTATGTTCGGGTAGTTTAGGACCCAAAAGGCATGCTTTACTTGTAATAATGTAAACCTTATTGACAGTTTAAATTGCTTTAATTTCATCAAAGTGGTAAATGATTTTCTAAAAGAGTTAAACTTTGTTTTCTCAGCTTGTAAAAGAGAAATTGACACTTCCTTGAATAATTGTCTCCCTGATGAAGTATTGATTGACTGTTGAATGTGTGTTTCTATGTGTACCTGCGTTGCATGTATGATTCGCAAGCGGGGTGATTGTTTATTTATATTTGACCGCGTCGCATGTATGATTCACGAGCGGGGTAATAGATGCATATATGGTTCGAGTCGTTCGACCCTCGGCAGTGCACATTTTATATTTATGTTGGATTAGGCCGTACGACCTCGGCATGATATGCGCATGCTTATATTGCTTGCCTGAGAATTATAAATGTTGATACTTGCTTTTCCTGGCCAGAGATAAATTGATAAAGATAATAAAAAGTAAATATTTGGAAATCCCTTATTATTATAGAAGTTGTTTACCTGCTTTCTGGCTGTATACGTTTATTTTTGCTTTATGAAATCCATGATTTCCTCATATTTTTAATATATTATCATTCGACCACTAGTAAGTGTCAAAGTCGACCTCTCATCTCTACTTCTTCGAGATTAGACGGGATACTCATTGGGTACACGTTGTTTTCAAAGTCATACTACACTTGCTGTGCATTTTTGTTGCACAGGTTCATGTGTGGCTAGTGGTTTGGTGGCATAGCGGCATGGTTGATTCTTAGACTTAGGTGCACTACATTTATCGAGACGACCCGCAGCCAGCTGAGTCTCCTTCAGAGTATTGTATTGTATTTTCATTTCTGTCCATTTTGTATTCCAGACAGTTATTATATTTTATTGCACTCCCTAGTAAATGCTCATGCACTCGTGACACCGGGTTTTAGGATGATTATGGGGTACCTTGTTTTAACCATTAACATCATATTTAATTTGAAATGATTACCTTTTACTAGAAAATGTGAAGGAAAATCATAGTTTTCAAAATTATTAGAATGAGAATTTAATTAAGTAATTTGGTTGGCTTACCTGACAGCGGCGTCTGGCGCCATCACGAACCTTAGTGGATTTTGGGTCGTGACAACATTGTATCAGAGCTCTAGGTTCACTTAGGTCTCACGAGTCATGAGCAAGTCTAGTAGAGTCTTGCAGATTGGTACGGAGATGTCTGTACTTATCTTCGAGAGGTTACAGGGATGTTAGGAGAACTTCCCTTCTTGATTTCTCATCGTGAAATTTGATTTCTTTGAGTCTTATGCCTTTGTTTCCTTTCTACTCGATCTTATGCAATGTGATGCGCTCATTATAAATCAGGAATTGAGGAATTTTAATGGTACTACAGATGTGGTACGGGATGTTTCTCCCTGCGTGGTTGTTTGGGATATTGTCATCTCCTTGTGAAAGGGTATTCTATCATTTCAGCTCCGTAGCTGTACTTCTAAGAGCGTTGAGCTATGCACAGGTTGCTATGATGCTCAAGAATGGTTATTGCACGGTATTTGATGTGATGGTGGGATGTTTGTCGATGTGTGGAAGAAGTGTATGACTTGAAAGGAGGTCTATTCAGTGCATGATTCCGAGATTCGGTATTTCATTTCCGGCGGAGAAAAGCAATTGGCCTATGAATGTCCAGATTTGGATCGATGGAGTAACGAAACTTGGTGTTTTCAAGTGTGGTGGAAATTTTTATCTGTAACGCGGTGTCGTCATCTTTGATGGAATATGTTAAGGTCGTCGGTGTTATGATCTTCTGCTATTCGCCTTTGGGGATGGATATTGTGAAATAGTATTAGAGAAGCGACTGCCAGAGATCACGGTGTGCGGTGGTTCAGGATTGAATTGGTGATTCTAGTGGTCATGGCCCGAGAAAGATGTTCTTCAAGGAGATTTAAAGTCAGTGGTGATCTATTGATTCAAATGCTGCAGAAATAAGGTTCAAATCAAGGCAACAACTAGCATCAAGAGAAGAAGAAGGACATGTGGGAAGTATCATGCAATGGTTAAATTTCCAAGTAAGCCAGGTGTAAGGAGTAAAAGTCGAATAGTTGCTTAAAGAAGAGGGTTCGGCCAAAGTGGGAGAATGGAACAGTAGTATATGGATTCAGTGGCAGGATAACTACATTCTTGAAGAAAGTTTGGAGTGATTTAGGAGTTCTAGTGGACGGTGATTGGGTCTGCTGATTTAATTTGAAGTATTGACTATTATGCGGTGGGAGATTTGATATAACGGAAAAAAGCTACTTGATATGAAGTAGAATACAACATAACTTTGAATTGGAAGATATTGTCGCACATTCAGTTGAGGTCCACGAGGAGGGAATGGACTTGTGCAACTAGTGAATGAGCAAAGGCTCAGGATGGGTTATGGATGTCGCGGTGAATGTACCCCATGCAGCAACGTTGGAAGATGTCGGTAGGTAATTTCCATATGTGATTTATCCCCTGTGAGCAAGTCAGCGGTCGCGTGGTTGGCGAAGCTTCCGCGAAGGATTTACTGGCTATCCGGTAAGGGGTGGAATATGTGGATGTTGATAGAGACTCAAAGTTTTCATGAAATGCTAATTGAAGGATTTCGAGGAATCTGGCGGTATAATTTCGCAAGGTCATGTCAGTAAGAAATAAAGAATCTTGGTGGGTTTCAAATATGTGTAATAGTAGCTTCAAGCTAAGTGGGAGAGTCCCACCGCCTACGGTTGGATTGCATGGCCGTCTATTCGTGAGATTTCTGGTCATTAGCATATTGATGGGTTATTTCGGCTAAGGGAAGAGAACATAAAAGGTAATTTGAGCAAAGGAATTGTTAAGGTGTGCTATCGTTGGCCTTATTGACTCATGTTCAGACTTGGGGAAGGATTTAGGATTATGTCTTGTGTAGATGCGGGTTTCAAGGAAAGTGATTCGGTCGAGTTCTTTGTCGAGGGGGTATTCATGCCAAGTCAGAGTGGGTGGCTCTCAACAATGGTCCTAGTGGATTCAAAAGTTAAGGTGTGGTGCCGAATGATTTCGAGCCTATAAGTATGGCTAAGAATCGAGCTTCTATAGAAGATGATGATGAGAGGCTCGGAATGTTCTATGATATTTTTGACTTGCAGTGTAGCATTGGGAGGAAAAAGAGAAAAAGACCTTGGATTTGTAAAGGAGTTATCAAAACGGGTGTATTAGTTGAAGATGCGATTGTGCATGCAAGGAGTGTATGAAACGATTCATAGGTTTGGAGATAAGGTGGTCTCGTGGAATGGGGTCACTCAAGGTGAGTGCGGATCCAGGTTGGTGACGTAAGGGATAGAGATATTATTATCTCTAGGGCAAGTTAAGGGTGAACTAGAAGAAGATAGGTTGGTTAGCCATGGTTGAATTGGCATAGTGATGGCGGTGCGTGCGAGGCTCGACGGTTGCCGTAATTGATTAAATTTGGAAGTATACAAGTGTTATGGCCTGTATGTATAGGCGGATCCCGGAATGGTTATGGTGGTTTAGACCACTACTTGAGGATTTGAATGTTCTTTGGTTATGAGAAGTTTCTCGCGTGATGCTATGGTCCTCTTGGAATGAGTTAAGTAAAAAGTTTCCAGGTGAGGAAGTGTTTACCATATCAGGGGTTCGGGATGTTATGATGAAGATCTTGTGCTATCACATATTAGCATGTTGGGTGCAGTGAGTGTTACGAAATTTGAAAGTGAGGATCAAGGTTGCGGTTCGGTGTTGGCAAGGATGTCGCGCTCTCGGATGAGCAAGAAAGGAGTTTGGAAGTTTAAAGTAAGTTGGTATTGTCTTCAGCGTCACCTGAGATCAGTGCCTTGTACAAGAGGCTTCGTGTATTGATTTGCGGATTCTTGATTGCTTTATAGCATGGTATGGTCGGTGGTGGGGATGTGCAGACCTGTTATCCGTTGCGGAAGGTTGTGGGAGCGTGCCCTACGGGAAGGTTGTATAAGTGTGCCAGGTAATCACTTGATTGATTGAAGAATTAAACCAAATATGAAGATTGTGGTGATATCGTTAATCTAAGAATTTATGCCTGGAGGGCACTCGATTTATCGGGTTGTGGACTGTGGAGGATTACTCTAGTTATGATGGTTGTTCATGTGTGTATGGGAAAAAGAGGGGGTTATTATGGACCCAAGAAAGATTATTGGCGTAGTTCAGTACAATCAAAATCAGCTTGAGTTCTGTGAATGGATTTAAATATGAATATGGGCTCTATATCAGGCCGGATATGTTCATTTCAGCATAGCGCTCCTTATGGAGGAGTATTCGGACGTTGGATGTTATTTCGTCATCTCTGTTTCATGTAATGCTATATGGTGCCGTGTGAGTTGTGAATGGCTTGATAATTTTCTTACGTGTTGAGATTTCGCGTAGCAATGGTGTTATGTGAGCAGGATGGCTCTTTAGTTTCAGAACATATATCGCACCTCAGTTGTGCTTGAGTTTGTGGCATATGGCGCTATATGTCTCCCCAGGGATGGTATTATGCACTTAGCTTGCTCGGGATCGATATTTGGTATTTTGTTGTAATGAGCAATTTAGCTCGGTGTGTATCTCCTTATGCAAATTTTATGTGTGGATCGGGTGGCACGCCGCCATGGTTATGTTGTTTGGATCGGGTTGCGCGCCGTAACAGTGTGATGTTGAGTACAGTTCCCTATATCTATTTTATGTGTTTTGTTTCCCATTTTCTGAGAAAAAAAACTCATATTAGTTGCGTGAGTTGAGTAGTCCATTCAAGAATTCGTTTTCCTTAGGTATCACGTTTAAGTCTGTAGCCTATTGGCACATTGTGGCATCATGTGAGACTTTTGACCATGTCTAGGGTGGCTTATTGCCTGAGTAGTTCGTATTGGGTGAGATGGGATTATTGGACCTAGGATCGGTGCGATCGGATTATATGAAGTATATTAAAGAGCAAAGACCATTATTTAGTTCAGAATAAGGTGATGGTTCTTGTCAAGAGTATAAACCCAAGGATTTGTTGATCCGGCAGTTGGTTATGAATTTCTACACGTCTTCCGTTGTGGCAGTATCGTAAGATTTAGAGCAAGACCTATGTATGTCATGAAGTGCAATGGGAACATCAAAATCGTGGAAATTCCGGCTATTGCTATCAGAAGATGTTATTGTGGTCCTGTGAATAAAGCGGTGCAAGGTGTGAATTTAGCAAAGGTATGCAGTCATGTTATAGTACATCGTTGGGTGATTGATCCGGTCTTCATATGTTGGAAACAAGCCTGGCAGAGAATTCCGGATGTTAGGATTGGGCTCTAAGGCTTATTCGCTTAAGTGAAAATGGATATCTTCAGATTGATCAAGCTAAGGTGCCCAGCTGAGTTGTGGTAGCATGGGCAGGTGCTCGAGGTGTTAAACAGTGAGTCTGAACAGCTCCAGCGCAGTTCTCAGCACGTTCGAGGACGAACGTATGTTTAAGTGGGAGAGAATGTACTGACCTGACCGGTCGTTTTGAGCTTTAGCACAACGTTCTGCGGTGTGAGGCCATGAGCAGCTTCACTTCAGGTATTACGACTTGTATGCGTGGTCGGAATTGAATTTCGGGAGGTTCGGAGTTGATTTGGAAAAAGAATTTTCATTTTGAAAGCTTTAAGTTGAAAGAATTAACTAAGATTATATTTTTGAGTAAATGACCTCGAAATCGTGATTTGAAGGTTTCACTAGGTTCGTATGATGATTTCGGACTTGGGCGTGTCTCCGGATTGGGTTTTGGAAGACCCGGGAATATTTCGGCGCCTATTGTGGAAGTTATCATTTTTGGAAGAATCTCATAAGTTTGGGTTGAAGTGCATTTCAATGTTATCGATGTCCGTTTGGGATTTTGAGTCTGGGAATAGCTCTGTATGGTGATTTTGGTATTGGATTGTGATCGGAAGTGAATTCGGAGGTCCGTGGGTCCTTTTGGAGTCATTTGGCTAAAGATAGAAATTTGAAGGTTTTTGAGAAGTTTGACCGGAAGTGGACTTTTTGATATCGGGGTGGTATTTTGATTCCGGAAGGTTCCAGTAGGTCCGTAATGTCAAATATGACTTGTGCACAAAATTTAAGGTCAATCTGACGTGATTTGATAGGTCTAAGCAACGAAAGTAGAAGTTTGAAATTTTAAAGTTCATTAAGCTTGAATTGGAGTGCAATTCATGATTTCGACGTTGTTTGATGTGATTTGAGGCCTCGAGCGAGTTCGTATCATATTTTGGGACATGTTGGTATAATTGGTTAAGGTCCCGAGGGCCTCGGGTGAGTTTCGGACATGCTGGAGGGGTTGGAAACACACCAGATTTTCTGGTGTTCTTGGCAGCAGTTGCAGGTCTCGTAAATGCGAGAAATAGTTCGCATTTGTGAACTCCCATTTCTAATTGAGGCTTCGCATTTGTGATGGAGCCTGGCCTGAGGCAGAGTTCGCATTTGCGATGTTTTAGTCGCATTTGCGATCTCAGCATAGTCCGCATTTGCGACTCATTGGTCGCATTTGCGACCTTGGCAGGGGAGGCCCATGTTCGCATTTGCGATCGTTTTGTTTCAATTGCGACCTTCGCATTTGCAAACCAGGTGTCGCAAATGCGACATCTGAGGCCTGTGCACAACTATTAATTTCGAGACTTAGTCCATTTAGCTCATTTCCTTTCATCTCTTGGGCGATTTTGGAGCTTTTAGAAGAGGGCTCTCACCTAGCACTTTAAGGTATGTAATTTCTACACAGACATGAGTTAAATACATAGATTATGGATAGATTAACATATGAAAATTAGGGAAAAATCAAGGGTTTTAGATGAAAAACCTAGAGTTTGATAAAAACAAGATTTAACCACGAATGTTGTTAGGGAATGGAGTAAAAATCATATATTTTTGATCCTTAGGTTGTGGGTAACAACTTTCTTCAAAAATTTCCGAAATTCGGGCACGTGGGCCTGGGGATGAATTTTAGGAACCTTGCATTTAGGGTTGGAAAATTGGTTTAATAATTAGAATATGAACTTTTGAGCATGTATTGACTAGTTCTTACCTCACTTGAATAGTTTTGGATCATTCGGCTCCGAATTGGAGGTTTGAGCGCGTTCTTGAATCAGAGTATAGACTTCGGAGCAAAGTGAGTCTCCTTTCTAACCCTGTAAGAGGGAATTCTCCCCATAGGTGAATTAATTAAATATGTGCTCCTAATTGGGGGGGCTACATACGCACGAGGTGACGAGAGTCCGTGCGTAGCTACTATTATGCTTATGTTCGGGTAGTTTAGGACCCAAAAGGCATGCTTTACTTGTAATAATGTAAACCTTATTGACAGTTTAAATTGCTTTAATTTCAACAAAGTGGTAAATGATTTTCTAAAAGAGTTAAACTTTGTTTTCTCAGCTTGTAAAAGAGAAATTGACACTTCCTTGAATAATTGTCTCCCTGATGAAGTATTGATTGACTGTTGAATGTGTGTTTCTATGTGTACCTGCGTCGCATGTATGATTCGCAAGCGGGGTGATTGTTTATTTATATTTGACCGCGTCGCATGTATGATTCGCGAGCGGGGTAATAGATGCATCTATGGTTCGAGTCGTTCGACCCTCAGTAGTACACATTTTACATTTATGTTGGATCGGGTCGTCCGACCTCGGTATGATATGTGCATGCTTATATTGCTTGCCTGGGAATTATAAATGTTGATACTTGCCTTTCCTAACCAGAGATAAATTGATAAAAATAATAAAAATTAAATCCTTGGAAATCCCTTATTATTTGAGAAGTTGTTTACCTGCTTTTTGGTTGTATGAGTTTATTTTTGCTATATGAAATCCATGATTTCCTCATATTTTTACTATATTATCATTGGACCACTAGTAAGTGTCCAAGTCGACCTCTCGTCTCTACTTCTTCGAGATTAGACGGGATACTCACTGAGTACACGTTGTTTTCGTACTCATACTACACTTGATGTGCATTTTTATTGCACAGGTTTATGTGTGGCTAGTGGCTTGATGGCATAGCGGCATGGTTGATACACAGACTTAGGTGCGCTGCATTTATCGAGACGACCCGCAGCCAGCAGAGTCTCCTTCAGAGTATTGTACTGTATTTTCATTTCTGTCCACTTTGTATTCCAGACAGTTACTGTATTTTATTGCACTCCCTTGTAAATGCTCATGCACTCGTGACACCGGGTTTTGGGATGATTATGGGGTACCTTGTATTAACCCCTTAACATCATATTTAATTTGAAATGATTACCTTTTACTAGAAAATGCAGAAAAAAAATCATAGTTTTCTAAATTATTAGAATGAGAATTTAATTAAGTAATTTGGTTGGCTTGCCTGACAACGACGTCCGGAGCCATCACGACCCTTAGTGGATTTTGGGTCGTGACACATAGCAAATAAGACACAACTCCTAATTTCTCAAGCTAAGGTTAGACCAAACACTTACCTCGATGTCACGAACACAATTCAAGACTCAACTACCGCTTTACCTCTTGTTTCCACCACCAATTCGCTTGTATCTTGCCACAATTTACGTAATTATATCAATAAATGCTAAATAAATCAATTCTAATGCATGAAAATAAGTTTTTCAATGATTTCCCCAAAAAGTCAAAAATCGACCCCGGGCCCACATGGTCCAAGCTCGAGGTTCGAAGCAAAACCCGATTACCCATTCACCCACTAACCTAAATATATAATTTATTTTGAAATCGGACCTCAAATCGAGGTCCAAATCCCCAAAATTTGAAAAACCTAAGTTCTACCCAAAACACCCAATTTCCCCAATGAAAATACTTGATTTTTAGTTGAAATCATGTGAAAAGATGTTAAAGATAAAGGAAAACGAGCTAGAATTGACTTACAATCGATTTGGAAGAGTAGTTGTCTTTGAAAAATCGCCCAAAGATGTTTAGGTTTTGAAAAGGTTTGAAAAATGAGAAATTTTCGGCTAAGTTATGATTTAGCAGGTTGCAGATGTCGCAATTGCGACCAGGGTTTGCAATTGCGAACCCCTTTAGGAACTGCTATCATCGCATTTGCGATCAGATGTTCGCAATTGTGAACTCGCATTTGCGAAGGGAGTGTCGCATTTGTGACAACTGGGGATTTATGGGTAATTCGCATTTGCGAAGAATTGCTCGCAATTGCGAGAAAGGCTGGCCAGGGCATACTTTGCAATTGCGAAGTGACCCTCGCAATTCCCAAGCCTGATAGACTCGCAATTGTGACACCTGACCTAGCAATTGCGAGATCAGGGCCTGCAACACATACTAGTTGAAAATATGCAACTTCCTAAGTTCAATTCCACTCTGTGGCTTATCCAAAACTCACCGGAGCCCTCGAGGCTCCAAACCAAACATGCACACTAACCTAAAAACATCATACGGACTTGCTCATACAATCAGATCATCAAAATAACATCAACAACTATGAATTAAACCCCAAATTCATGAAATCGTTCAAGAACACCAAAATTTCCAATTTCTCAACTTTAAGTCCATTTTAAACCAAACCAATTCCGATCTTTACCAAATTTTACATATTCAACTTGATTATTATTTCAAACTTGTACCGGGCTCCGAAACCAAAATACGGACCTGATACCATCAATTCAAACATCTTTCATTTCCAAAAACTCTTATATATCTTAGAAAATAATTTTCTTTAAAAATTCATTTCTCGGGCTTGGGACCTCGGAATTTAATTTCGGGCATACGCCCAAGTCCCATATTTTCCTATGGACTCTCCGGGACCGTCGAATCATGGGTCCGGGTCCGTTTACCCAAAATGTTGATCGAAGTCAACTTAAATTCATTTTAAAAGCAAAATTTATCATGTTTCATAGATTTTCACATAATGGCTTTCCGGATACATGCCCGGACTGTGCATGCAAAATCGTGATGAGGCAAAAAGAGGGTTTTAAGGCCTCGAATCACATAATTTACTTGTAAAACAAGTGATGACCTTTTGGGTCATCACAGTTTGTTACTTTTCCTTTAAGATTCTTCTGTTTTTCCTACTATTGTCAACCAATTTCATTTTTCCCTAAAGCTAGGGTTTTGGTTCTAAGATATTTCTGCAAAGTTTTAAAATGTTTAAGTGTTTAACTCCGGATTTCTTGCTTTACTTTTTCGATTGATTTTCATCTTTATGTCTTTATGCCCAAAGGTATTCAATTATTCTATTGTTTGTTATAATGTTTTCCTGTTTACTTTGGTTGTCAATTAAAATGATTAATTGATTTACTTGCCTAATTATGGTTCGAAATTGTGCTTTTTTTTTTTTTTTAAAAACTAATATTTCCTTGATAGATTTTTACCTATTCTTTTCTTATGTGTGATTCATAATTGATACTACTTTCCTTAATTCTTTTGCTAGCCTGTTTCTGTACTTTGATTATTAGGACCGACCTTTAATTGATCTCTGGACTTACTACTTACCTTATTTAGACCTCAATTTTGACTGTTGATTTATTCTGTGTTAATTTAAGTGATACTTCCGTGATTCTGCCTATTAATTGATTCCTGTGAGCCCTAATTGATGATTAACTTATCTCTTCGCCTTATTTGTGTGCCATTGATTCTCCTACCTTATTTGGTTTTACTCTAACTCTATTGTATGCTATAAAAACTTTTTTGATAGATCTTAAATACTCTTGCCTTATGTTTTGATGATCTAACAAACTTACTGTTAAGAACCAGATAGGGAACCTGACCTACTTGGATTGCTGCAAGCTTTAACGGATTCCAGCTAAAGTGGCTTTGTAACTAGGATAGTCACAAAGTGGCTTGTGTTAAAGGTACCGAAAGTTAGTTGAGTAAATCCTTTGCAATAGGAATTATTGTAAAGTGGCTTGTAATAGGTAGATTACAAGTTAGTGAAGTTAAAAGCTTACAAGTGTAGGTCGTGGTTTTTTGATCCCCTTGTGTGGGATTTTTCCACGTAAAAATCCTCTGCCTCATTTACTTACTGTTTTATTAAGTGCTCTTAGTAGAACCTCATAGAGGACCAGGTACTCTACGATCTGGTGGACCCATACAAACTAACAATTGGTATCAGAGTAGGTTCCTCCTATCAGGCTAACACCTAGGAAGGATCCTCATGGCGGCTCCACCAAATTTTGAATAAGGTCAATCCATATACCGACACCCCAAGTTTGATGGACAATGTTATTGGTGGTGGAAAGCTAGAATGCACGATTTCATTATGGCTGAGGATTGTGAGCTATGGGATATCATTTGCGATGGTCCTTATGTTCCAATCAAGGTACTAAATGAATTTCTATATTCAATGGCAAAAACCAGCAAAGAACTCACTGAAGCAGACAAGAAAGCTGTAGAGAAGAATTTTCGTGCCAAGAAAATTCTGGTATGTACAATGGGACCTAAAGAGTATGATAGAATCTCTACCTGTGACACTGCAAAGGAAATATGGGAAGCTTTACAAATGGCTCATGAAGGAACTACACAAGTAAAATATTCTGAAGATAAACCTAATACCGGTGATAGTTCCTTGATGGAAGTTGAAGGCGAGGAGATTGGATATGACTCAACTTTTACTTTGATGGCTCAATTAGAAGATGATGAAGATAATGGCAACAAAGAGGTAAACTTCAGGGATGTTCAGAGAAATCTAAAATACTATTCTTCGAAAAAACTCATGTGTTTAGCTGATGTTTTAATCACTGCCTTTTGTAGTCTTGCGGAGGATAGGGACTCCTTGATCTTAGAACTAGAAGAATATGAACATACTAGATAAGACTTAGTGGCTGCAGTTACTGACCACAAGAAAACCATTGAAATCCTTAGAAAAGAAAAGAGTGATATGTTGGCAGAAATTGTAGACCAAAGGGAAACAATAGTAAAACCATGGACTAAGTCAAAACCTAAAAGTTCTGAAAGAGGAAAGGAGATAGCAAGTGAGGAATACCTTAGGCTTGAAGATGAGGTGAAAGCTATTAGATGTAGGATGTGTGCTGAAATTGAGAAAAACAAGCTCCTCCAAACCAATCTAGAAAAAAGTAATGAATGACCTTGAAAGGTCTCTAAAGTGGACCTAGTCCTTAGAAGCTACCATTGCCTTGCTTCCTAATGATAGTGAAAAAAGGCAGGGAACAGGGTTCCAAAGGGAAAAAACTCCTTATAACCCTCATAGTAAGAGCATCACTGTCTCTGATAACTGGACTCGTACCCAATGTGGGAACATTGGGCGCTTCAAGGAAAGTGTCCAGGCCAAGAATCAACCAGTTTAGAAAGACAAAGTGGCTGCTGAAATCGTGACCACAAAAGAGGGACCAGGTTCCACTCACAAAAAACGCACATTACCTACATGGACTAAGAGAGCTCTTATTCATCCTTTTGCTTGCTACAAGGGACCCGAACTTGTTTGGGTTCCTAAAACTAACTTCTAATCTCTTGTGCAGGGAACAGTGAAAGGAAGCGTTCAACAATGGTTCATGGGTAGTGGATGTTTGAAACATATGTCTGGGAACACCACAGACTTTCTTTCATTAAAAGCCCTGCAAGGAGGGAGTGTATCCTTTGGCAATGGCAAAAAGGGATACATTCTTGGAGTTGGAAAAGTTGGGAAGTCGCTCACTCATTCTATTGAAAATGTGTACTATGTCAATGGGCTTAAGTACAGTCTCCTGAGTGTTTCTCAAATCTGTGATAAAGGAAACAATGCATAATTCTTGTCCAAAATATGTACAGTCACTGACCTTGTGACTGGTGAAATAGTACTGGTGGCCAAGAGATACAAGAACATCTATGTTGTTGATTTTGAGTCCTTACAGAGTGGTGATCTGAGTTGTCTAAAAGTTGTTGACGATGATGCTGAAATATGGCACAGAAGACTGGGCCATGCTAGCTTTTCCCTTCTAAACAAACTAATTTAGAAGGACCTGGTCCATGGTCTGCCTATGTCACAATTCAAGATGTAAAAAGTCTGTGATGCCTGTGCTAGAGGAAAACATGTGAAGTCCTCCTTTAAGTCTAAAAGAGATGTGAGCACCTCAAAGCCGCTTGAGCTTCTGTATATGGATCTGTGTGGACCTATGAGGGTGCAAATAGAGGAGGAAAAAGATATATTTTCGTAATTATGGATGACTATTCCAGATTCACATGAACTCTGTTTCTCATAACCAAAAATGAAACTGTTGAAGTGTTTGTGGACTTTGTGAAGAAAATCCAGGTGAAGATGGAGTCTAGAGTTGTATGCATTAGATCAGATCATGGGATAGAATTTGACAATGTCAAATTTGATGAATTCTGTAATGAAAATGGCATCACTCACAATTTCTCAGCTCCCAGAACTCCCCAGCAAAATGGAGTAGTAGAAAGGAAGAATAGAACTCTGGAAGAAATGGTAAGAACAATGCTGATTGACAGTGGACTTGCAAAGAACTTCTAGGTTGAAGCTGTAAACACTGCCTGCTACTTAGTGAATAGGTGCATGATCAGATCACTTCTGAACAAGACCCCGTATGAATTGTTGAATGGAAGAAAACCCAAGCTGACTCACCTAAGAACATTTGGATGTCAATGTTATGTTCTCAATAATGGAAAGGATCAACTTGGTAAGTTCGATGCCAAAAGTGACGACGGAATATTTCTTGGTTACGTTTCTCAAAGCAAGGCCTACAAGATATATAACAAGCAGACTCAATATGTTGATGAACGTGTCCATGTTATTTTTGATGAATCTCATCTATCATTTGAGAAGAGTGATGAGGAAGATCAAGACGGAGAACCATTACTTGTTCCTGGTGGAAGTCATTAACATGACAAACGGAAAAGCAGATATGATGAGTCAAGTGAAGGAGCCAATGAAGACAATGCTATATCATCATCAACAGAACCAAACACTTCAATTACAACCACTGAAGCTGAAGAAATAGTGGTTGATGCAGTTCAGGGAACTCCACAAGCACTTGAGAGAAGGATAGAGAAAAATCAGCCAAATATACCTTCCTCCTCTCAGAATGAACCTCAGATGTCCAACTAGAGATATCAAAGCTCTCACCCTATAGACAACATAATCACTCCTCTAGATTTCGGAGTTCAAACCAGGTCAAGAGCCAGAAATTCACTTGCCTTCTCAGCTTTTCTCTCCCAGATAGAACCCAAAAACATCAAGGAAGCCTTGAAAGATGCAGATTGGATTACAGCCATGCAAGACAAGCTGCATCAGTTTGAGAGAAACAATATGTGGCACCTGGTACCCAGACCCCCAAATAGAACCATTATAGGAACCAGATGGGTATTCAAAAACAAGCTCGATGAACATGGAATTACCACAAGGAACAAAGCCAGACTGACTAGTGGTCCAAGGCTACAATCAGGAGGAAGGGATTGACTATGATGAAACGTTTGCTCTAGTGACTCGCATGAAATCTATCAGAATTCTAATCGCTTTTGCATCTTATATGGAATTCACCTTGTTACAAATGGATGTTAAAAGAGCATTTTTGAATGGACTCCTTAAGGAAGAAGTCTATGTGAAGCAACCCCCAGGGTTTGAATGTCATGAGCACCCTAAATATGTGTTCAAACTGGACAAAGCTCTGTACGAGCTAAAGCAGACTCCTCGAGCTTGGATGAAAGATTATCAAAATTCCTCTTAGAAAATAGTTTTAAGAGAGAGAAAATTGACAATACTCTTTTCTTAAAGAAACGAGGAAGGAACCTGCTCATTGTTCAAGTTTATGTTGATGATATCATTTTTGGAGCAACAGCTGACTCTCTGTGTGAAGAATTTGCAAAACTTATGGGAAGAAAATTTGAAATGAGCATGATGGGGAAATTAAACTTCTTCCTGTCTCTTCAAGTAAAACAGTCCCTAAAGGGTACTTCCATCTGTCAGCAAAAATACATCAGGGAACTCTTGAAGAGGTTTGACATGGAAGCATCAAAGGTGATAGACACTCCCATTGCAACTACTACTCGACTGGACATGGATGAAATCGGATCTCCTGTGAATCAAACAATGTATAGAGGCATTATTGGGTCTCTCATCTATCTCACTACTAGTCGACCTGATACTGTTTTCAGTATGGGGATGTGTGTAAGGTTTCAATCGAATCCTAAGGAATCTCACTTGAAGGCTGCCAAAAGGATACTAAGATATCTATAGGGAACATAGGACCTGGTGATGTACTATCTATCAGGTGAAAATTTTAATCTAATTAGGTATGCTAATGCAGACTATGCAAGTTATCTTGTATACAGAAAAGGCACTTCTGGAATGGCTCAATTCTTAGGTTCATGTCTTATCTCTTGGGGAACAAGAAAGCAGAATTCAGTGGCTTTGTCAACAGTTGAAGCTGAATATGTAGCTGCAGCATCCTGTTGTGCTCAGCTTCTATGGATCAAGCAGCAACTGGAGGATTTTGGGGTACTCACTGAGAGTGTTCCCCTTCTATATGACAACACTAGTGCACTCAACATGGCCAAGAATTCAGTTCAACATAAAAAGACAAAACATATTGAAGTGAGGCATCATTTTCTGAGAGATAATGTGGAGAAAGGGTTGATATGTATGAAGTTTTGTAGCACAGAAGATCAAATTGCAAGACATTTTCACCAAAGCACTAAGTAGGGAACAGTTTGAAAGAAACAGAGTAAAGCTGGGACTATTGAGGCCAAATTAAGAACCTGATTCCTCTTTGGCTGGCACGTTTCCTTAAGAAATAACTGGCTTAAAGTGTTTTCTGGCCCTGTCTAACTCACTTCAATACCGTTTCAGGTAAATACGCATGATGAGCAGAGAAGCAATAGATGCAGTGCATGACTGATAAAAGAGGATTGATTCTTTTCAAACAAAAAAAAGAAAATGTTTTTTCAAGAACCAGGTTCTTATACTAAAGGTTAGTAGTTTTGTGCATCTTTTTAATACATGTCTTAAAAAGGGTACAAAATACAACTGCCATGTCATCAACTTTTCAGATCCTGCTATCACGTCCTTTCAATTCAAAACGTTCCATCTCCTTCTAAAACATTGCAATTCTCCATGCCCAACCTCCGTTTCAGAACTGGTTCTTATTCCTCTCCCTTCATAATTATCTTCTCCTTTTAAAAAACCTTACTTCTGCCCTTCTTAACCATATTCCCTACTCTAGATTCACCCAAAAGGGAAGGATCATCACACATCTTCTTCCAATGGCTGAGAAAACTTTTGATCTCTTTGCCTCAACCGTAACTACCTCTGACCCGTATATGGATCCTCTCATTTTCACTGAGCCTTCATCATCCTCTATCACTCCTACTCCTGCAGTCACACCTTCCCCAATTTTCCAATCTCTTCCCAACTCAGAAACCCTTGAAACTGCTGCTCCGTTCTCCCTATCGTCTGTTGTTCCCACCAGTCAAACCCTAAGTGGAGAACAAGGTCAAAATACTAAGTTCACAAAGGGTTCTGCCATCATTGCCGCTGATTCCATGGTTGTGGAAGCACCGGTTGAAGAAGAGAAGGTGTCGTAACTATGTTTGTAGTATCTACTAATGGGATATTGCATGAAATTACTTCCCAAAAAAATGAGTCACACGGTGTGGGGGAAGAAGGGGCCATTATGGCTATTGAAGGGGATGCAGTAGCAGATACTACTGGGGCATCACATGAGGAACCTGGTCCCTATCCGGAGGACCTAGGTCAGGACTCTCATCCCTAGGATAGTGTTGTTCCTGCATTCGATGTTGTTCCCCAGGAAATTCAAGCACCTAAAATGTGATCTAGTGATGAAGAAGACCTGGACAACATGGCCCTTGATGCATTCATAAGTAAGCGAAGGGTTGTATCCACCCCTGAGTCTGAAATCAAGCGACCTACTACCAGGCTTCAAGTCAAAGTGGCCTACGACTCTGCTCTCCAAAAGAGCAAGAAGAGTAGTAAGAAGAAAAAAAGAAAGTTGGTGAAGGATGGTGTACCTGTAAGTGATGAGGCTATCCTTGTAGTCGAGGTGGAAGAGGGAACTCCTGAGGAACCTGGTTCCCTTGTTAGGCGGTCCTCGAAAAAGGAAGAGCCTGTTTCACTAGAGAAAGGGTCAACATCTAAGTCTAAGATGAAGGAGGTAGTGAGTGATGAGGATATACTAGTCAAGTCCAAGGGAAAAGGAAAAATCAGTGGAGAAAATCTTAGAAAACGCAAGTCTAAAACTGTTGAAGAACCTAGTTCTGGGAAGAAAGTGAGAAGTGAGGTCTGCCTTGGCTCTGAGCGCATGAGGCATCAAAAAGTTCTGCTGGGTCGTACGTTTGACCCAATAATCTCTGAGATGGCCGGAATGCGCCAAATTCTGGAAATGGTCGAGTTTCAACAATGGGTGCATCTATTTCACATTGATGCACCTAAAGTGTATGAGGAGGAGGTACAAAGTTTCTTCGCTAGTCTATTTCCAGTTGATATTGACCATGTCTCTGCTTTGGTCAATGGGTAGACATCGTCTTTGATGTGAAATTGCTTGGAGAGATTTTGAAAGTTCCTATAGTTGGGGTGTCGAGTGTACGAGATATTTGTCAGTATAACTTCAGAAATACAGTGGTGAAAGACAATGTTAATCAGAAAGGGGACCAGATCCATAACAAAGCACTACTCCCTATCTACCAGCTGCTGTTTGAGTTGGTTAACAAAGTCATGTTGCCTTGAGTAGAAAGGAGGTCTGTGACTTCCAAGTCTGACCTATTCCTAATGGAGCAACTAGACGGTTTCAACCTTATGAGTCTGCCTGCCATAATGATTGAACACATGTAGAAGGTTTCCAGTTTCAAGGACGGTAATCATGGGCTTCCCAATGGATTCTTGCTTACTCCGGTGTTCAAATTCTTTAATGTTCCACTAGGAACAGTTAAAGTGGGGACCCAAAAGCAGACATTCTCATAGACAACCTTGGAAGAGTGCGAGTGTGTTGAGAAATATGGGGGGTAGGAAGTACATCAATTGTTTCTCAGCTCATCAATTCCTAGAACAGTGCAGCTGAGGAAATTCGTCGGTTGAAGGCCAGGAATGCTATCCTGGAGGTCAGCAAGCCCGAGCGGTTCCCATGTCGAATGATGAAGTGGTTCGTTTAACATGGGAAAATGTTGATCTTAGGGCGCAAGTTGAGAACCTGAAAGCTGAACTGCTCAATGAGCAAAAGTCGGGAAACGCCCGAATAGACCTTGTTCTCCAGTCACTTGCTGCAGCTACCAAGAGTTTTTCCTTCTAGTGCCCCCTAAGAACCCCTTCAGTGACCATTTTTCTGGATATGTTTCTTCTGTTTTTTTGTTTCTTCTTTGATGTTTGGTGGATGTTTTTTTGTGTTTTTTTTATTTGATGGTTGGGATGTACTGCTACTGCTCCTGTGAACAAGTCCAATGTTGCCTCTTCCTTTTTCAAAAGGCAAAGGCATATTAAATCATTATTAATATAAATCCTTTTTTATTATGTCTAGTACTCTTTCTCTGTGTTCTATTCTCTATCATGATTATGTGCACATATGTGGCATGAGTTAGCTTAGCTGGACTTCTTTGTGATGTTGTTCTTTTTAATGATGCCAAAAGGGGGAAAATACTCAGAGGGAAACACATTGGGGAACTGGTTCTTATGCTCTATTACTCTGACCATGTAAGATAAGACATAGTCTCATGGGGAACTCAAGGCATAGTCCCGGGGGAACTCTGTGTTCCCTAGTTTCCCTGAGACTTTAAAACTGGTTTTTACTGCCCCAATTCCTACTTATAAATGTTAAGTTTGTCGTTATCAAAAAGGGGGAAATTGAAAGATCTTAAATACTCTTGCCTTATGTTTTGATGATCTAACAAACTTACTGTTAAGAACCAGATAGGGAACCTGACCTACTTGGATTACTGCAATCTTTAACGAATTCCAGCTAAAGGTGAACTGCTACAGCTTTAGGAGTTAGGAACCAACACAAGAACCTGATGCTCTTATGGTTTCCTCATAGCAGTATAAAGTCAATTGGACACAACTGGAAATGAAGTGACTGACAGCACTGTTTCTACCGCACTGTACTACACTGTCAGCCAACTCATTCTCTAACCAAATAAAGTACTCACATCATTTCAAGTGATGTGATCAAGATGTACCCAATGAGCTTTATACAAAAAC